>NW_026731739.1:567500-667500 GCF_028476545.2 Physella acuta | reverse complement strand
CTTTAACCAACGTAAAACAAAAAATTGTGTTCCTTTTGTCTCTACTCATCTAAAGGGGAAAAAAAAACTCTGGAGGTAAAAGAGAAAGCAATCAAACTATTTCTCAACAAAACAATTATGTCCCCAACCTGCTTATTGAAGACAGAAATAACAATATTGCAAAAAATAACTGACACACGTGTTTCACAAAGCAGTTAAAATATTTTACAATAAAACATGATGTCACATACTGCTGATTGCATACAGAAATAAAATTATACACAAGAGCAACTGACATTTTAAAAGACTCAGGGTTGACTAGAAGATCCGGATTGATTTACACGTCTCAAGACAATAGGACAGGCACGAGTAAAAAAAAAAATTAAATATTGCGCAAAAAACCAATTTGGGCGAGGAAATGTAACGCAAACATCTCACGTCAATACGTGCACACACTTTATAGCCACGAGGACATCAGAACAATTGTAAAAGGACAGTGAGAGAATAATAAAAGATTTCAGCATTAAAATTGTATCGATAAACTTAAGTCACAACAACATTGATTTTGGTTACAAGGGACAAGGCATGTGGTATCAACTTACAGGATAAACAGACACAAATGAGGCCACATAGCACAAGTACAACACCGTTTTAATGAACATTATGAAAACACAGTGTAAAGTTAAACACAAGCTAACATAACAGTCAACAACACAGCAAACACAGTCAATAACACAAACATCAAACACAAATCAACAACATAAGTCAACAAACTTAAGTCAACAACATAAGTCAACAACATAAGTCAACAACGTAAGTCAATAACACGAGTCCAACAACACAAGTCAACAACACAGTCAATAACACAGTCAATAACACAGTCAACAACACAGTCAACAAAAAAGTCAACAACACAGACAACAGCACATTGAACAGCATCAACATCACAGTCAACAATATCAGCAACACAAACAACAACACAGCATACAACATAGTCAACAGCTTCAATAACATCAACATCACAGTCAACAATATCAGCAACACAAACAACAATACAGCATACAACATAGTCAACAGCTTTCAATAACATCAACATCACAGTCAACAATATCAACAACACAAACAACAACACAGCATACAACATAGTCAACAACTTCAATAACATCAACATCACAGTCCAACAATATCAACAACACAAACAACAACACAGCATACAACATAGTCCAACAACTTCAACAACATCAACATATCAGCAACACAAACAACAACACAGAGTACAACTCAGTCAACACGGTTCAAAACACATTGTAGGCCTACGTTTTAAGCGCAACGTAAATAACATGTTCGAGGCTATAAATATATTTGAAGAAAAAAAAAACACCCAAAAAACACACTATAAAATTGTTAACGGTTTAATAGGCGATTGATTGAACACATAAATGTTGCATAAAACAGACAGCGTCGAACTTCAAACACCGCCCAAAACAAGCAATATTATCAATATTAAAATGAAAATATGTAGATCTAAACACATTTAGCCTAACAATTTAACGAATAATTAAAAAATACAATGTAAATTAACTTTACACTTAATATCATTAAAATGAATATTATCAACTAGATAAATGGCCCGTTGAGGAAGGGTACAACGGGCGCTAGGCTGATAGTGCTGTCTCTTTTCTCTAAACTAAAACCATCCCACCCCCCACACACACACCCCCACCCCCACCCCCCACACACACCTCCACCCCCCACACACCACCCACCCCCACCCCCTCACACACCACCCCCACCCCCCACACACCACCCCCCAACCACCCCCACCCACCCCCACCCCCCACCCACCCCCACCCCCCACACACACCTCCACCCCCCCCCCCCCCCACACCACCCACCCCCACCCCCCTCACACACCACCCCCACCCCCCACACACCACCCCCCCAACCACCCCCACCCACCCCCACCCCCCACCCACCCCCACCCCCACACACACCACCCCCACCCCGACTGGTGTCGCGCTTAGCCACTACGCGAAGAATTGCATTAAAGAAATTGCGAGAAAACCACTTTTTAGATTAGACACATTAATTAGGTGGTAATTTTATTATAGAGTATCGATGAGGAAACCACCCTACCCCACCCCCCCCCCACACACACACCTCCACACACCACCCACCCCCCCCCCCACCACCCACACACCACCCCCCACACCCCCGCACCCCCCCCACCCCCCACACCCCCCCCACCACCCACACACCACCCCCCACACCCCCGCACCCCCCCCCGCCACCCCCCACACCCCACCCCCCACTCTCAAAAAAATCATGTCTACCGTCCCATTCAACGAAATATAATTATATACTTTTTCCAGTGTCCGCCCCCCTTCCCGAAAATTCTACCCCCGTCCCCGAAAATTTCAATTACCCCCACCCCTCTCCGGGGAGGAAAAAGTCTGAAAGAAACACTGGTGTCGCGCTTAGCCACTACCCGAAGAATTGCATTAAAGAAATTGCAAGAAAACCACTTTTTAGATTAGAAACATTAATTAGGCGGTAATTTTATTATAGAGTATCGATGAAGAAATTTCTTTTGAGTTGGGGAGGGGGGGGGGCTCAGACGTTCCTACGCGTGGGGTGGGGCTTCGCCCCTACCCGAAGAATTGTATGCAAGAAACTCTTCACGCAAACCATTTAGATTAGACAACATTTCCTTTTTATTCAATGTTAACGCGAAAATCAATGACGTCATATAACTGTGTGCACTCTCTGGTTTGAGATTATTTTCTACTCTGTGCGCTAAATGTGTCGACGTCATATTTCGTTTTTCGAATTACTGTGCATGTTTTTATTTTGCTTGTGTTTTCTCTAGAGCGTTCTTGTCAGATAGAATTTTTTCTTATGTTTTCTCTAGAGCGTTCTTGTCAGACAGAGCGTTCTTGTCAGACAGATAGATAGATACACAGACAGCGAAACTATTATTATAGATATTTGCAAAGAATTGAATCTATAATAATAGTTTCGCTGTCTCTCTATGTATCTATCTGTCTGACAAGAACGCTCTAGAGAAAACACAAGGAATTTAAAAACATGCATAGTATTTCGAAAAACGAAGTATGACGTCGACACATTTAGCGCACAGAGTTGAAAATAATCTCAAGCCGGATAGTGCACACATTGATATGACGTCATTGATTTGGTCTAATTTGGTCTAATCTAAGTGGTTTGCGTGAAGTTTCTTTCATACAATTCTTCGGGTAGGGCGAAGCCCCACCCCCGCGTAAGAACGTCTGAGCCCCCCCCCCCCTCTCCCCAACTCAAAAGAAATTTCCTCATCGATACTCTATAATAAAATTTCCGCCTAATTAATGTGTCTAATCTAAAAAGTGGTTTTTCTTGCAATTTCTTTAATGCAATTCTTCGCGTAGTGGCTATGCGCGACACCAGTGTTTTCTTTCAGACTTTTTCCTCCACGGAGAGGGGTGGAGGGTACTTGAAATTTTCGGGGGCGGGGGTAGAATTTTCGGGGAGGGGGCGGACACTGGAAAAAGTAAATAATTATATTTCGTTGAATGGGACGGTAGACATTGTTTTTTAGGGGGGTGGGGGGTGTGGGGGGGTGTGTGGGTGGGTGGGGGGTGGTGTGTGTGGGGGTGGGGGTGGGGGGTGGTGTGTGTGGGGGTGGAGGGTGGGTGGGGGGGTGTGGGGGGTGGGGGGGGTGGTTTTAGTTTAGAGAAAAGAGACAGGCACTATCAGCCTAGCGCCCGGGTGTATCCTTCCTCAACGGGCCATTTTTCTCGTGTATAAAAAATATTTATAAAACGACTCGTTCTAAGTATTCGGTATTAATCGTAAAGAGTGTCAAACATAGAAATATTATTCTGTAAATTCTACTTTTATTATGAAAAAAAATACTGATGCAAAGTACCAATAGATTATTTCATGCTGTTTTTGATGGACATGGTCAAATTACTGCTAAGGGGGTCGTCCATAAATGACGTCACACTCGTAGGGGGGAGGGGGTCCGTAATTTTGTGACGGTGTGTGATGAGGGGGAGGGGGAGGTCAGATGGTGTGACGTCACACTTTTGCATTATAAAAAGCAATGTTAAAAATGAGTTTCAGCCGTTATTCCGCGTTTTAGAAAACGGTTTTAATAAATTATAATAGCAATTGATTAAAATACTTTATTGACAGGGTTCAGACAAAATTTTGGAAAAATATCGACGTTTTAAGAAAATTCAACTGCAATTTTGAGGGGGGGGGAGGGGTGTAGGCTGGGGTTTGATGTCATTTTAAGGGGGGGGGGTCTGGCTTTTTGTGACAATGTGTGACGGAGGGAAGGGGGGGGGGGGGGGTAAAAATCGTTCAAAAAAAAAGCGTAAACGTCATTTATGGATAACCCATAAAAGTTATTTAGTATTTGAATTAGATGATTTAATGTGAGTTATGGAGAATAAAAAAACGATACATTTAGCGAAGCATTGTACGGAATGCAGTTTAGGTGATAAAAAACATTATTACACGAAAAAAGAAGATATCGTTAATTAATTTTTAATAAACCGGGAGTGATCTCCCCTAAACTTTCTCGAATATTCCTTATATAAAATAACAGGGGATGGGAACTCGGGCTATAGACATGATTTTTAATCCATTTTAAATACTTAAGTTTTAAAAATAGAATAAAATCTCGTAGACAAATTAATTGCACACCAAGTGAACGCGAAATAAAAAAGCGCATAATAGTGCGCAATATTATTATTACTTTTAAAATTTACATTAGTTTTTTGAGAAATCGGAAGTAGCGTAAAGTACTACTTCCAGTCAACGGAAATGACTCAAAATTTAATAGAAGGTAGAGAATTAGATCTTTTACTTACGTATGAAATTACATTTATCTATCTGAAATAGTACTCAAGTTATAGGCTTTTGAAAAATTCAAAGTAGGAAAAGTACCACTTCCGGTTATCGGAAATCGCTCAAAAGTTGATACGGATCTACGATTTTGATTAAATACTTATATATGAAATTTCATCAACCTAGCTGTAACGGTACTCAAGTTATCGTGTTTACACACGGACACACACACACACACACACACACACAGACACACAGACATACGGACAAGATTGCAAAATTATGTTTTTCCGTATCAGTGAGATGCAAAACGTCGAGATTTGCAAAAATCTCGATTTTTTTTTTTGCACGATTACAAGACTTTCTCTATACTTCGTATATACGAGAAAGTAAAAATGTATAAACAATTTCACTTTCATACATAAACACTGTAAAAATAAGTTACGCTTTAAAACATGTTTGTGTCAGATAATATATTGGCAAAACGATTAAAATGTTTAGTTTTATCTTTATCAATCTAAATTTATGTTCTCCGATAAATTGGCAAAGATTAAATAAAAAAATAAGTACGGGTTGGGCATGTCAAGGAGCATAGATAAGAGTTGAAGAAGGGGGGGGGGAGACGAGGCATGGGCGTAGCGACCCTTCCCGGCGCCAGGGGACAAACTTTTCGATTTGCACCCCCCTCAAACTTTCGATTTGCACCCCCCCCCCTCGAGATTTCGATTTGCACCCCCCCCCCCCTCGAGATTTCGATTTGCACCCCCCTCAACCTTTCAATTTATTTTTCCAACCCATTTTGGCGCCCCCTATGTCCCCCCCCCCCTCGCTACGCTACTGAGACGAGGTAGGCCAATTATCAACTTGGTGGGGGGTGGGGAAGGGGGGTGATCAGGCCTTCAGGTTTTCTGGTCAGTTTGTCTTGCCTTTTTCTTCGTCTTAAAAGTTTTCCTCATCGGCTATAATGTACCTTTATTCACTGATTCACTTTATTCACTGACAATACAAAAAGTCTCATTTGAATTTTTTTTTATACCAGAAAATTTAATGATTGTTAATTTATTATAATTTCTCGTCCTGTGGAGCGTTTGGAGGGGCTAAGGAAGTCGAAAAAAATTTAATCTTAAATTTTAAATCTAAAAATTTAGGGCTGGGCATGAGGTATGTTCTTCTAACTAGATTATTTCTAGAAGAACTGGCACGTGGTCTCTTTTATTTTAAGTTGCAGTTTAGGTATTTAAACTTCATTGTAGCGGATAATAGCAGTTAGCAGCTTAGTGACCAGGTCAACTACCTACATTTAAATGATTACTTTATTATTAACTAGCGTACCCGAAAGTCCGACGAAATATATAAGAACGCTTTCATCTTTGCGTTACCATGCCTACATTGTTAGACGCGTGACCTTGTTTTCTAAAAGTGAGTTATTTAAATGAAAACAATGCCTGCGCTTGGATCATAAATATCGAGACACGGGTTTACCTACACTACCGCATGAAAAACCTTGATTGTACATTAATCACTTACCGAAATAATGAGGTAGAACACACTTCGGTGACCGCCCATGTGTCAGGGACGTATAGGGGCGCCCCCCCCCCCCCGATTACGCTACCGCATAGGCGCCGCGTACGGCCCCTGGCTCCTTAAAACTAACAGGCGCCATAGTGCCAAATAGCATCCCGTTAAAAATGATGCTGATTGCGTCTTTCGCTAAAAGTTACACAAATGAACAGGATTTTTTCTTAAACACGTAAAAAAAATATTTGACTTGTTTTAAACATCAGTGTGACTGATGCAATATGTAAGCTTTACTAATGGTCTATTATTAGATGCTCGATCTCAATTTCTGATTGGATTATCTAAAAATAGATGCTAATTGCATCATTCGCAAAGTGAAGAAACTGGATTTTTTTACGGACGAAAAGAAACATATTGAATTTTTTTTTCACAGAAACCTCCCCAGAAATATTCACAACAACTTCCCAAAGTTTCACGGCGATGTGATGAGAGGTGTAGTAATGCATAAAAGACAAACACACCAACACACAGACACACATACATTGCTTTATATATAGAGAGAGATAGATAGAATAGATTAGTGATTAAATGGGACCTCACACTGTCAGATACAAAAAAATGTAAAATTTTTGTTTATAACAATTCAGATTGAGGAACAGTACAGTAATCATATCAACTGAAGCCAACAGGTATGTCTTGGGAGATTGCGAAATTAATAGCCGGTGATCGGACGAAATGGAGTGATATGGTAGAGGCCCTGTGTTCCACAAGGATTAAAGGGGACTAAGTCAAGTCAGAGTAATCATATCACATCGATTGTGTGAGACTCGCGCAGTGGTTCTTCCAGACTTTTTCTCTGTAAAGGGGGGGGGCACTTGAAATTTTCGGGGGGTGGGGTGGGGGGGACACTGTTAAAAGTATATATTTTCTATATAAATTCCATTTCCTTCGGGGGGGGGGGACGTAGACTTTCTTCAGGAGAGGGGGGGGGGGGTGGGCACTTGGAATTTTCGGGGGGAGGTGGCGGACACTGTTAAAAGTATATATTTTCTATATAAATTCCATTTCTTTCGGGGGGGGGGGGGGGGGCGGTAGACTTTTTCTTCGGGGGGGGGGGGTGGCTCCCAGAGGAATACCAGGAAGAAACTCTGGACTCGCGCTAGAACGACCACGTTTCTTCACACCTGATTTTAAACCATAAGCTATGGCCTGTGTCATGATGTTGTTATGGATGTATTCTGTCAGCTTTCAACGGGAATTCCTGCTCGCTAATGGATGCTGAAATTGGATTTTGATTCCATGTGAGGGGAATTAAACAACCGTGTACGATGTAATTGGACATGCAAAAACGGGGTGTTACTTGAAGATTTGCTCAAAAATGTCACAGTTATGTCTCTCAAACGATCGGTTGAATTGTGTGCTATCAACTGAAGCAATTTTATCCTGTCAGAATTGCAGTTCGGTAGTTTTGTTGAATACATTTTTAAAAGACCCACGTTTTACCTACGCTTCACACGCGTTCATCTGGGCCCCCAAGCGATAACTTCCTCATTATCTTCAAATGAATATTTTTTTTTATTTTTTTTTTAAATTGACGATAAAACTGTTAAGTGGTTGGCAGAAATGATTTGTTTTTGTTTTTGTTTTTGTTGCTGATTTTTTTTTTTTTTTTTTTTTTTTTTTTTTTTTGTGTACACATCCTACAAGACAAATATTTCTCAACCAGGTTGAAAATCAAACTATATAAAACTAGCTGTCCAATCTTTCTATACTAAGGTAAAACTGTTATATGGTAAAGGTTAGTTTTAAACCAACAAGATTACGACAAATAGCAATGTGTCTTGCGACACGTGTGTCGCACAGGCAGTGGCGTAGGCAGGGGGGTTAGGGGGGGTCATAACCCCCCCCCACTCCATAGAACCCTCGGTATATATATAAAAAGTATGAAGGGGGGGGGTGTAAATCGAAAGTTTGAGGGGGGGGTGCAAATTGAAAGTTTGAGGGGGGTGGGGTGCAAATCGAAAGTTTGTCCCCGGGTAAAATTGGAACCCCCCCCCCCTTGAGACGATCCTGGCTACGCCACTGCGCACAGGCAACGCGGGTCGACGTTTCTTGTAAATTGTGATATAGAGAAATGTTAAACTATACTGACAATATTTTTTGTTAACATTAACTTACGCTAAATATGTGGATCAATATGTTGACGTAAATTATTTTTTTCTGTTTCAATCTTACAGGCTGTGCGTACTTAGGCTAGCAGCAAGCACAGAATGAGATTTACGATTCAAGAAGTCCCATCCAATCAAATCATAGCTCGCATTAACGAGACTAGTGGTAGAGTGGTGGAAACTAAAGGGCATTAACCCCTTGAATGGATACCCAAGAACGTTAACTCCTTGAATAAAACCCACCACGACACAAGTCCAATGATGGATCTCAGGGCAATGGGATTAATTACTGCTTACGATACCGACATAGATAGGATTGTGATTTTCAAAGTATATAATAGTTATTTAACAATAAAAACATTTTTATATAAGTGGATAGTAGAGTGGAATAGAAATGTGTGTGTTTAGTGGGGGCGGGGGGGGGGGGGGGGGGCGCGTTGAGCGATTTCAGTGAGCGCGTGTTATGGATGTTAGAGCAGTGGTGAGGTAGTGAAGTGTTGGCCTGGTTGGAGCAGTGGTGAGGTAGTGAAGTGTTGTTGGGGCCTGGTTAGAGCAGTGGTGAGGTAATGAAGTGTTGACCTGGTTGGAGCAGTGGTGAGGTAATGAAGTGTTGACCTGGTTGGAGCAGTGGTGAGGTAGTGAAGTGTTGGCCTGGTTGGAGCAGTGGTGAGGTAGTGAAGTGTTGACCTGGTTGGAGCAGTGGTGAGGTAATGAAGTGTTGACCTGGTTGGAGCAGTGGTGAGGTAGTGAAGTGTTGGCCTGGTTGGAGCAGTGGTGAGGTAGTGAAGTGTTGACCTGGTTGGAGCAGTGGTGAGGTAGTGAAGTGTTGACCTGGTTGGAGCAGTGGTGAGGTAGTGAAGTGTTGGCCTGGTTGGAGCAGTGGTGAGGTAGTGAAGTGTTGTTGGGGTCTGGTTGGAGCAGTGGTGAGGTAGTGAAGTGTTGACCTGGTTGGAGCAGTGGTGAGGTAGTGAAGTGTTGGCCTGGTTGGAGCAGTGGTGAGGTAGTGAAGTGTTGGCCTGGTTGGAGCAGTGGTGAGGTAGTGAAGTGTTGTTGGGGTCTGGTTGGAGCAGTGGTGAGGTAGTGAAGTGTTGGCCTGGTTGGAGCAGTGGTGAGGTAGTGAAGTGTTGTTGGGGTCTGGTTGGAGCAGTGGTGAGGTAGTGAAGTGTTGGCCTGGTTGGAGCAGTGGTGAGGTAGTGAAGTGTTGGCCTGGTTGGAGCAGTGGTGAGGTAGTGAAGTGTTGACCTGGTTGGAGCAGTGGTGAGGTAGTGAAGTGTTGGCCTGGTTGGAGCAGTGGTGAGGTAGTGAAGTGTTGTTGGGGTCTGGTTGGAGCAGTGGTGAGGTAGTGAAGTGTTGGCCTGGTTGGAGCAGTGGTGAGGTAGTGAAGTGTTGGCCTGGTTGGAGCAGTGGTGAGGTAGTGAAGTGTTGTTGGGGTCTGGTTGGAGCAGTGGTGAGGTAGTGAAGTGTTGACCTGGTTGGAGCAGTGGTGAGGTAGTGAAGTGTTGACCTGGTTGGAGCAGTGGTGAGGTAGTGAAGTGTTGACCTGGCTAGAGCAGTGGTGAGGTAGTGAAGTGTTGGCCTGGTTGGAGCAGTGGTGAGGTAGTGAAGTGTTGGCCTGGTTGGAGCAGTGGTGAGGTAGTGAAGTGTTGACCTGGTTGGAGCAGTGGTGAGGTAATGAAGTGTTGACCTGGTTGGAGCAGTGGTGAGGTAGTGAAGTGTTGTTGGGGTCTGGTTGGAGCAGTGGTGAGGTAGTGAAGTGTTGGCCTGGTTGGAGCAGTGGTGAGGTAGTGAAGTGTTGGCCTGGTTGGAGCAGTGGTGAGGTAGTGAAGTGTTGTTGGGGTCTGGTTGGAGCAGTGGTGAGGTAGTGAAGTCTTGGCCTGGTTGGAGCAGTGGTGAGGTAGTGAAGTGTTGGCCTGGTTGGAGCAGTGGTGAGGTAGTGAAGTGTTGACCTGGTTAGAGCAGTGGTGAGGTAGTGAAGTGTTGACCTGGCTAGAGCAGTGGTGAGGTAGTGAAGTGTTGGCCTGGTTGGAGCAGTGGTGAGGTAGTGAAGTGTTGGCCTGGTTGGAGCAGTGGTGAGGTAGTGAAGTGTTGTTGGGGTCTGGTTGGAGCAGTGGTGAGGTAGTGAAGTGTTGGCCTGGTTGGAGCAGTGGTGAGGTAGTGAAGTGTTGGCCTGGTTGGAGCAGTGGTGAGGTAGTGAAGTGTTGGCCTGGTTAGAGCAGTGGTGAGGTAGTGAAGTGTTGGCCTGGTTAGAGCAATGGTGAGGTAGTGAAGTGTTGGCCTGGTTGGAGCAGTGGTGAGGTAGTGAAGTGTTGGCCTGGTTGGAGCAGTGGTGAGGTAGTGAAGTGTTGGCCTGGTTGGAGCAGTGGTGAGGTAGTGAAGTGTTGGCCTGGTTGGAGCAGTGGTGAGGTAGTGAAGTGTTGGCCTGGTTGGAGCAGTGGTGAGGTAGTGAAGTGTTGGCCTGGTTGGAGCAGTGGTGAGGTAGTGAAGTGTTGACCTGGTTAAAGCAGTGGTGAGGTAGTGAAGTGTTGACCTGGCTAGAGCAGTGGTGAGGTAGTGAAGTGTTGGCCTGGTTGGAGCAGTGGTGAGGTAGTGAAGTGTTGGCCTGGTTGGAGCAGTGGTGAGGTAGTGAAGTGTTGTTGGGGTCTGGTTGGAGCAGTGGTGAGGTAGTGAAGTGTTGACCTGGCTAGAGCAGTGGTGAGGTAGTGAAGTGTTGGCCTGGTTGGAGCAGTGGTGAGGTAGTGAAGTGTTGGCCTGGTTGGAGCAGTGGTGAGGTAGTGAAGTGTTGTTGGGGTCTGGTTGGAGCAGTGGTGAGGTAGTGAAGTGTTGACCTGGTTGGAGCAGTGGTGAGGTAGTGAAGTGTTGACCTGGTTGGAGCAGTGGTGAGGTAGTGAAGGGTTGGCCTGGTTGGAGCAGTGGTGAGGTAGTGAAGTGTTGGCCTGGTTGGAGCAGTGGTGAGGTAGTGAAGTGTTGGCCTGGTTGGAGCAGTGGTGAGGTAGTGAAGTGTTGGCCTGGTTGGAGCAGTGGTGAGGTAGTGAAGTGTTGGCCTGGTTGGAGCAGTGGTGAGGTAGTGAAGTGTTGGCCTGGTTGGAGCAGTGGTGAGGTAGTGAAGTGTTGACCTGGTTAGAGCAGTGGTGAGGTAGTGAAGTGTTGACCTGGCTAGAGCAGTGGTGAGGTAGTGAAGTGTTGGCCTGGTTGGAGCAGTGGTGAGGTAGTGAAGTGTTGGCCTGGTTGGAGCAGTGGTGAGGTAGTGAAGTGTTGTTGGGGTCTGGTTGGAGCAGTGGTGAGGTAGTGAAGTGTTGACCTGGCTAGAGCAGTGGTGAGGTAGTGAAGTGTTGGCCTGGTTGGAGCAGTGGTGAGGTAGTGAAGTGTTGGCCTGGTTGGAGCAGTGGTGAGGTAGTGAAGTGTTGTTGGGGTCTGGTTGGAGCAGTGGTGAGGTAGTGAAGTGTTGACCTGGTTGGAGCAGTGGTGAGGTAGTGAAGTGTTGGCCTGGTTGGAGCAGTGGTGAGGTAGTGAAGTGTTGACCTGGTTGGAGCAGTGGTGAGGTAGTGAAGTGTTGGCCTGGTTGGAGCAGTGGTGAGGTAGTGAAGTGTTGGCCTGGTTGGAGCAGTGGTGAGGTAGTGAAGTGTTGGCCTGGTTGGAGCAGTGGTGAGGTAGTGAAGCTAGTTGGACTACATCATACAGACTTTTTTCCAGTGGAAAACCTGGTAGTCTAGTCTATATATAATTTATGTGTATACACATGTATATATATATATATATATATATATATATATATATATATATTTATATATAAACAACTTGATGAGTAAGAATGTAATCACATATTGGAAGCTGTATAACGGCACTTAAAGCCCATAATAAACATGTGTTTACAATATCTATCTATCAGACCACATGAACGGCATTCGTGCAATAAGGTCTTAAATTGTGGCTGAAAGCTGTTACACTTTATTGTTTAGGTAAAAAAAAAGAGTGGCTAATAATTTTATCTCGTAGATTGTCGGTTGATGTCTTGCTTTCAGAACTGAATGGATGTCACACGTGTAATTCATTTCATGTATCGTTTTATTGTCAATATGATTTAATAACAACTGAGAGAGAGAAAAAGTATGCATAGACACACACACACACTTATATATATATATATATATATATATATATATATATATATATATATATATACTTGTTTAACGACCGCGGTACTCACCGAATGAATCCGATATGAACAGCACGGTTAACTTGTACAATGCCATCAGCCTAGACGATTAAAAGAATCCCAAAGACAAATGAGAAAGTGGAAACTTTGGGCTATCAGCTGCACGGCACTCTTCCATCGCTAGATTGCTTTCTTCATTTGTCACTAAGTCGTGTTTAGAATGTCTTTATCGTGTACATATTCCAATGCCATCTTCTGATAACTCCCCAGCTTAAAGCGTGTTAAAGCATGTATGCATCATGTTCACGGGACCGTAGAGCTTGGCAAAATGTAACCAGTACTACATCATCGCCTTATCATCGTGATATCCACACGCTGATATTGTTGATAGTTCATGTTACGCTGCTATATCCCACAACACAACTAGCTATCCTAACAATAGATTCGTGAAGCTAGGGTTCACGCACTGACACGCAAACAAACTATCAGGCGTTTTACGGAGAGAGAAAACAATTTATAATCAATTCATATTTTGTTGTATCTTGTTGCTTGTGAATATTTTTATACATTTATATACACACAAGCACGTAAACATGAATACACGTATAAAAATAGAACAAAGAATGTGCATATTGCACTTTGAGATTACCGTCGGTTTATGCGTACACCGCTGATTTACGTCCTTACACTACCACACACACAAAAAACTAATTACATTTTTAAGAGACCTCATTTAGGTGGGATACAAAGCGGCAGGATTTTTATTCAGTGCTTAGTTTAATGAAAGTAAGAAAATCAAATCTCCCCAGAGGCGTAGCGACCTTCCCGGCGCCCGGGGACAATCTTTCAATTTGGCGCCCCCCTCGAGAGCAAAATGTTCGATTTGCACCCCCCCCCCTCTCAAACTTTCGATTTGCACCCTCACCTCAAACTATTTATAATGCAAAAATGCAGCTAAAATGACACTTTAATTTGTTTTTACAACCCATTTTGGTGCCCCCTAAAGTCGGCGCCCGGGGACATATGTACCCCCCTGCCCCCCCCCCTCCCCCCATCGCTATGACTCTGAATCTCCCCCCCCCCCCCCCCCCCCCTTAGTTTACATTTTTGAGGCAATGATGTTAGGATTAGACATTCTATTTATCCGACAGATGTAACCTTAGCTTTAAAAGAAACTTTTCTTAAATTCGGTGCTGCTGGGAATAAGAGAAAGGGGTTACATCGCCCCGTTGTGGACCTTACAAATAAAGTTTTATGCTATTACAGCTATTGTCGACGGAAAGCATACATTAATTTTAATGCTATTTTAAATAACGATTTGTTGATGAGTATTTTTCGCAAATGTAGCCTTTGTTGCAAATGTAAAATAGTACTATCTAGCCGACATAAATACTCGAAGTAGGCTACAATGAGCATAGCACGTGGGTGGGGGAGAACAATTTAAAATGCCCCTTGTGTTCCAACTAATCTGGGAAAAGTCATATTCACAATGGCGGATTAGTTTGACATTTGAATTTTTTTTTTTACCATCCCACTCCCCTCTCCGCCGATCAACTGAAATTTGCGGCCAGCGTGAATCTACTATTATAAATTATGTAAAGAGAACCCTCTGTACCCGATACTCTCCACTCCACTTAGCTGACCTTTGTGTTGAGTTAGGCTGTCTAAATTAAAGATCGTTCGCCTCTCTAACCGCTCGATAAACAAGGGCCCGCAACTCTCGTGTAGAAATGGGCACGTTTTTCACATCATTTCAGCTCAGTATTCTACATTTACCGTTTACCCGCGTAAAAATCATGTCACAACTAGACTTGCTAAATGGGAAGTTGTCGTTATATAATTGTATTCGGGTTAACAACAGAAAATGACCACCTATTATATATGACCCAGGCTCACACTAGAGAACACCATTAACTTGTGAATACATAATGTTAGTAAGATGAGAGCTAGTTGAAATGTTTTGCAAGCTAGACAAGTTTAGATAAGCTAGTTCGAACATAATTGTTCAACTAATTTCTAATTATGTCTTTCACAAATATCTAGCTTTAGACTAGTGTCCCTTTAAATAGGTATTCTAAATGAGCCGAAAAATTTAAGCCGGTTTTAAAAATTTTTGGTCGCGTTGCGGCATCGCGCGGCGGTCCGACCCCATAATACATACGCAATTAGAAACCACTGATTTAGAAAGAAGAATGGTAGCTCTGTAAGATGGTATAACTTTACCAACTATATAATATAATTAAATGCTAAAAATGTTCAATTTAAAATTTTAAAATGATTTTTTTCCATGAAAAAATAATTTTACAGCCGCCAAAGTTGTATATTCCGAAAGGGCATCCAATTTGCCATAAAACTGTTACGATTTAATGAACACTCCATGAATGGGGTCGGACCGCAGTAAATGAAACCAATGTATACAAATCGCGACGACCCGCATCTAAATTTCGCCGGCTTGAGTCAAGATTCTGTTGAATTCCGGAACACCCGACCTCGGTTCAGAGCAAGATTTTGTGTTTATTCGTTGATTACAGTGGATTTAAAAACACGTGCAGGTAAGTTGAATGCACATTATATTACTAGCTATATTCTATTTATTTATGATTAACTGCTGCTTTAATACATTTGAATATTAGTGTCCGCTTATCGGTAATTGCTCCACGCTTAAAAAGAATTTTTCCAAAAAATTATCTAGCCTTTTTTAAAAGTCAGTTGTATTTAATTTATGGTCACTGAAATAAAAAAGGAATGCGCAATTAAATCAAAAAGATGTTTAAAAGGATGGTAGAATTTAATTTGTTTTAGTAAATAATGTTAGTTAATAACATCGGCCGATTAAACTATCAATATTTTGTCGATATTTCAAGCCGATTGTCCGCCATGTTTTTTTTTACTTTCTCGTAGTGTTGGGTTCAACTATTATATTACCGCAGCGGTTAACAGCATACTTTCAATTTATTGTAGCATTGTTTTCTTTTTGTCTTTCCTAGTTTCATAGTTAACTATTCTATATATGTGCAGTAGTTACATTAAATTTTAGAATATTACGATCTTTTACATTTTTTATCTCTAGATTTATTGTAAAGACGACTTAAAATAAAATGTAGCACCCCTTCCATAATAGTTTAGTCCAAAGTTGTTTCTAGATTTAGTCTAGATCTACTTAGATTAGTTAGATTCACTATTGCTTTCATGTTAATATTTAGATCTAGTAGTATAACTATCTATAGTGCTTACATTTAGTATCTAAAAAGCATTGAGCAGCCTTACTTTTAATATTATTATTATTCTATTTACAGAGCAAGATATTAGCATAAAAGAAAGGGGAAACTCATTGGCCTACCAAAAATTTTGTATTGTTGTGAAAGCAACAACAGGACTCCTGAATACTTTTGAAGGAAACCATATGTCAAATGTTAGTATTGTATGCACTTTGCTTATTATTTATAATGATGTAATGTTACATGATTGATATTTAAGTTGGTATAAAGATATACAGGCCTGTTATATAAGTCAGTATATTTGAAATGCTAATTAATTGTTTTTATTCACAGACATTTTCTATACTCTGGACCAATGGAAGGATCCCTTACTAGATTCCATAATTTGATCTGTAACCTTGAAGAAGACAAACTCAACCAGGATATTGACTATTAATTACAATGCTACCCAACCTCATAGAGAAATTTCCCAATCAGGATATTGACCTGTCTTTTTGAACCTGCTCTAAGATTTCTGATAATTGTATAAGTTAGGACCTAGACATTTCCAGAAGTTGACTTTGATCAATAACTAACTAGAAGAAATAAATATACTAGTAACAAGTAAATTTATGCTAAACAAGTCATGATTAGGAACCAGAGTAACAAAACTAGATGAACATCACAACTCTATTAGGGTAATTTAAAAAGAATTTCAGTTTAATTAGTTATCTTACTTCGTCAGTTTTTAAAATGCATGGAATTTCTTCTTATTATAGTATATAAGTAAAGAAGTAGTATAGTTATTTAGTTTTTTATAACAAAGTAATGCTAACATTAACATGTTTCCTACACAATTTATATTACTTTCTTAAAAGTAAGAACACTTTTTGCAAGATGTTAGGTAATGAAAATTCTTGATTTTGGGCGTTAAGGAAGGATGCCTTGTATTGTTTTGCAGAATGATTATTTTATGTCTCTGTGTTTATTATATATTAAGAACATCATGTGCTTTAAGTTGATGTAAAATTTATTAAGATACCTTACTTAAATATTTTTAAATAATTTTTTGAAAAAGGATGAAATTTCTAATTTTTATAAACTGACCTTGCTGAATCTGGTCTCGCTAATTACTTTCTTTATTAATTCTTTACCTGCTTATTTTATATTAACATGGTTTGAATTTCCTTTCTTAGAACATTTATATTATTAATGTGGCTTAATTAGTTGATTTTCTATGATTTTTTAAAAATGACTGTAAATTAACTTTTTGTCTCCCTTTTCGTACTTTGGTAAAATTGTGCTTTGGCTCATTTTTATGTGAATAAATTTTCTATTTATATCTGTCTGACTACCTTGAAAAAAATTGTGTCTGCTATTTGTATTACTGGCTGTGTGTGCAAGAAATTTGAGAGTTCTAACTTAGTTATTGTAGAAGTTAGAAGGGGTCTCAAATAGACCCTTTACTGTTCAAAAAGCGAACGCATTTTTTAAGTTTTAAAAAATTCATAACTTTTTTTAAAATGGACATACATCAATAAATTTGGTGTTTCTGTTCTGATGAAAACAGTCTCTATCAGGTGGATGTGTTACATTTTATTTAATTTCATTATAAAAATTTCATTTTGAATACCTACTTTAAACAAACAGAAAATGAGGGCTACAAAAAATCAATTAAAAAACAGATATCACTGCACCACCAAGAGAGACTAATCTCATAGATTGTGATTTTAATACCACTGAGGGTTGATTTTTAAACTGGAACACTGCTGTTAATTACTAATAGTATAGTTTCAGATCTGTTTATATCAAATGTTTTGTGTTGTAGTTGTAGATTTGAAATTGATCATGTGGTTCAGACCCTCAGCCTGTCCACAGAAGTAATATACATGGTGTGGATGGTTGAGGGTGTCATAAATAGATGAACACTAACATTTAACCATAATTAGTCAACAAGAAGAGACTGTCAAAATGAAGTACGTAAGAGCAAACATTGTGAACATGAAACAATTTATTTAATTTACTGAAAAATGCGCATTTTGAAAAAATGACAATGAATGAGTAAATAATGATGGACAAAGTAAACATAAAAAAAAAGGTGATCAAGTTGCTTTGAGAAACATTAAGATGAAAAATTAATCTTGGCGAGTCCTCAAAAATTTCTTGGTTACCTTGTCTTTTTCTCTGAAATAATCATAATTTATTAGCACTTAACAGGTAATCAAAATGTTTATTGTTATTTCAGTCAAATTTACCATGCTAAATTGATTCCAATAAAGGTTTATCAGTTAACAAAATAAAGCAGTGTAAAAAATTGATGTTTGACATATACTCCATCTTAAATGAGGTGATGTATTGTAATACTACAATTTAGAATAAAGAACTTACATGATGTAGACAACAGCACCCCAACCTGAAACTGCATCACGATCAAATGCATTCATCAAAGCTTGAGATATTGTCTCAAACAGATCATCAGGCTCCTATAAATAACATCAAGTTCAGTGTCAATTCTTGAGTTAAAGCATAATTACTTTAATAACACTGTAACAAATCACATCCTTATTCAGACACAATCCCTTCAAACTTATAAGAAGCAGCTTACCAAATTAGGTTCCCACAAAGATTCACACATGCCATACATTTGTTCTGAACATGTCCCGCTGACAACAAAATCATTGGTTTCCATGGGGCAGCCAATCAGATCCATTGATGCAATGTATGGTTCATGTGTTTTAGGATCAAGACCAGCTATCACAGGCTCCACAAAGTAGGGACCAAATCTGAATTTTTAAACATTTTTTTTAGAAAAACATTTCAATGGAATAACTTTTTGATAAATACTTCATGGTAATAATTTTCTTTCAAATAGAAAGAATCAACATAAGCTTCTTTTCAACATGGCATGCCAATTATAGGGTGTCAATTGACATACTTTTTTTACCGTCAACTTGATTTATACTGGTTAAGACTAGGTCTCATTTTAGTTTTAACCAACCTTTTTCATCACTTCAAAATCTAAACTTCATTAATTTTTTTTCTTTTTAATACTCAGACGCTCAGTATTTGTAGTACACTTGCTGTTTTTATGTGAGGACATACTGGATTACCAGCATTTATAATATTTGAATCTCATGTTTAAATAGATCATCCCTGAGTCCACACAACTCTGATGGGTACCTAAATAGCGTTGGGGAAAGTAAAGGGAGCCCGGTACACTATCCCTTCATATGCTGAGGTCACTGGAACAGGTGAACTCTATTTCACCAGCCCCATCAACAATCAGTTTCGAAAGGGTGCTTTACTTTTTATATTAAATCAAATGATAGCTTTAAATATAATGCAGTGATTCTTCTTTGTAGTAAACCGATATCAATCAATAATAAAAAATATTTAATATAAGAAATGGTCATTGTGATGATAACTTGGACAACTAAGCCACTTTCATTTGCTTCAATGTGATAAACTACAAGAGACGAGATTTTTTTAACTACAGTAGACTGATCATAACAACACGTATATAAAATTTGGTATCAAATTAAAAGGACAAAAATATGGTTTTTAATTATTTTAGTTTTTTCAAGTTTAAATTATTTGCTGTCTGGGCCCTGAAATTGTTTTTCTTGCTGAACTGCCAACCAAAGGGACATAACTATATTAAAAAATTGTTGCTTAGAATAATTAATTGAAAAATCTATGTACATTTGAAAATAAATTAAAACAAAAAAATGTAATTCTCAGAGGAAAAATTTATATAGAATATTGTGTATTACTTTTAATTATAATGCAATAAACATTTTATTGAAAAAGTAGCATCAAACTTTAGTGAAAAAAGCATCGTAAGTAAGGCATTTTTGACCTAATTGGACAGCAAATGGTTAAACAATAATTAAGCTTAAAATTGCAGGCAAAACCCTAATTTTATTATTATATTTTTAATAAGATCGAAAAACCTAAGCAAAATAATATAGTACTATTGATTCAGATTTTAAAATACCAACCTCCTTTCATAAAGCAAGTTTGAGACCATACTCATAAATGTTTTTGGCTTGATGCGTCTATTCTCTCTGAGTTCATACATGTTAAGTCGAAATTTTAATCTTTGAAACCTAAGAAACAAAATTTTTCTATGTTAAATATTTGCAATTAAACATCAAGGCAAGTCAATATAGCTATTCAAGTATCAACAAAATGTTTTTAAACTTGAATCTTTCAACTTACACTGTTTGGACATCTGTTGCAAGCCCTGGCAAGCCAACAAATAAATGAGGGCCCATTTCAAACACCTTGTCAAAGTCCATGCTCACAGTCTGCCCCTGCACACCAAAACGCCTGTCTGCTGCAATGGCTACACAGTCTTTACCTTTCATTGCCATGATGGCAGCACCATTGTAGGCTAAAATACTCTGTGAATTAATTTACCACAAGTAAAATACTGTGATTACAGACAAGATGTGATTTTAGGGGACAGGATATAGACTATAAAAGAAAATTGCAGGCCAACGAAATGTAACACCATCTGCCACCAAAAAACTACAAAGCTAATTTTGTAGGCCTATAAGTTAAAAACACACAAATATGAAGTTCATATTTTTTAGTTATTTTACCGTAGTAGTGTACTAGTCATCTAGTGTAGCTTACTACTATACTGTACATTAACTAGCTACAGGACATTACCCCCCCCCCCCCTCAAGTTAGCATCCTAACTCTAACTCAAATTACCTTAATCCTAACCTTAAGAAAAAGACCAAAATATAAGGATTCACCTCAGCCTTAAACTTAACACAAAACCAAAACCAACTCTAGACATTGGTTTAAGCCTGACCTTGACCATAACAAAAACCGGTAATCTATCGTTTTGGGTACGTAAAATCGCCCGCGACTTGTGTTGTGAAAAGCAGGTGACTCCTTAAATTTTAATAATTATTTCACATTTTGAGGAGGATTTATGTTTTTTAAAATACTAAAATGTTTCCTTGTTTCATTTATGTACCTGTTTTTAAACAATTGAATTAAAACTTTTCACTAATAAATGAAGACTAGCGATGTTTCCACCAGATGCAACCATACTAATTTACTATAGCAGCCATCTTGTTTAAGTTGTATTTTTATAAACTTAAGCGCGAGATTCAGGGAGAAACCTCTCTATTTTACAAATGGCTGCTGTTCATATAGCAAATCTTGCTCGCAGACACTGCTGTTTAAAGTTAATTTCAGGCCTATATTGATATATTTAGCCATTGATTTAGGTTTATTATTCATTTATCTATAATATTTGACACAAACGTATCACAATATACTACTATCAAAGCCTTGACAATGAGGTAACGTTTTCGTACATTAATAGCCGCGGGCGATTTTACGTACCCAAAACGATAGATTACCCAAAAACCATAATCCTAGTCATGACCCTAAACATAACACTAATCCTAACCCTAGCTGCACCTTAAACTATGTCAAGCGGAGGTTGACAGGGAGGGAATGTCCGGGAGGGGGGGGTGTGTAATTGACGGGGAGTAATGCCTTGTTCCCCATTAACTATACTTAGTACTAGATAAACTTAAGCCTAACTAGTAAAATGTAGTAACTGTTTAGTACTAAACTAGTAAACTAGAGTAGATCTGTAACTAAAAAGTTCCACAGCCGTTCACACATAGCAGGAAATTCCTTCCCGACTTTCATCTGGCGCTATTTAGTAACCGTTTCACAGCTACCCAAGCTGTGGCCACCCTTATTTATTTCACCTCTCAGATTGCTTTTATAGCTTAACTACAGGGTCCCGCACATATGAACAAACTATTTATAGTTAACCTATTTATAAAAAGCTTTGATTTGTTGGTTTTATTTGTCTCATTTCGGACCTAGTGTTTTTCATCCGGCAGAACTGGGATCACCGACGAAGTCATACCTAAATTTTAAAGCTCGTCTTCCAGAAGGAGAAAACAAAAGAATTTGACCTGCATATATTTATAATTGGACATTCGTACAGCAGATATCAGTAGTTTCGTAGTAGGCCTTTAAAACATCCAAACAGGATGGCAACTGCGTGGTTTTAATCGCATACAGAACTTTAGACTTAAACTAAATGACAAGAGACTAGCTCTGGATCTAGATCTAGATCACTAGATCTAGTCTCTTGTCTCTACTCGTAAAACTCGCTTCTCTACTGACTCATAAATATAAACTACTGACTACACTACACACTACTGATCTCTGAGAGAACTAGAATCTAGATCTAGATTCTAGATCTACTGATCTAGCTTAGATATTTAGATCTAGCAGCTAGACTAGACTCACTAGATCTAGTATTCTAGGCCTAATTAAAAAAATAATTAAAACACCAGTGCCCCAATAGATTCTATAAATAATTTGAAAGTTGGGTAATCTATCGTTTTGGGTACGTAAAATCGCCCGCGGCTATTTATGTACGAAAACGTTACCTCATTGTCAAGGCTTTAATAAATAAATGAATCAAGGAAACATTTTTGGGTAATCTATCGTTTTGGGTACGTAAAATCGCCCGCGATTTGTAATGTGAAAAACAGGTGACTCCTTAAATTTTAATAATTATTTCACATTTTGAGGAGAATTTATGTTTTAAAAAATTCAAAAATGTTTCCTTGATTCATTTATGTACCTGTTTTTAAACAATTGAATTAAAACTTTTCCGTAATAAATGAAGACTAGCGATGTTTCCAACAGATGCAACCATGCTCATTTACTATAGCAGCCATCTTGTCTAAGTTTTATTTTTATAAGCTTTTAGCGCCAGATTCAGGGGGAAGTCACTCTATTTTACAAATGGCTGCTGTTTATATAGCAAATCTTGCTCTCAGACACTGCTGTTTAAAGTTAATTTCTGGCCTATATCGATATATTTAGCCATTGATTTAGGTTTATTATTCATTTATCTATAATTAGGGATTTAGGTAAAAAAACACTAATCATCATATAAAAATAAAAATTACATATTCTTGTAGAGCTCAACAAAATGAAAACAAAACAAAAAAGATTTTCTGTCTAGCTCAAATAGTTTTTTTTTGGCGAATTTTTTTGTGAGGGGTGGAATCCCCTTGCTTTTGCATTGGCCAATTGTGACAAGTCATGGTATACCTGAATAAATTGAGCATAGTTATTTTACTTGCAGTTGTATTTTGTTCATATTTGCAGAGTTTAACTAGAATGATATATAGAACTTGTAAATGCTGTTGAAATTAATAAAAATAATACAGAACTTATATTTTTGTGTTGGCTTCCTCCCATAACCCCAAAAAACTGTGTGCTGCGCAAATATGAAAATGTTTCTAAAGCCCTATTTTATATAAATACAGCAAATGAAAGAACTACAAAGTTAGAAATCTAAAGTAAATGACTTGAACACTGTTATGTGCATATAATTGCCTCATTATTTTGGGCAGGTGAAGTAGAGTCCATCTTTAAGCCATTTTGTTATAAAACTGCTGCGCAAATATGAAAATGTTTCTAAAGCAATATTTTATATAAATACAGTGAATGAAAGAACTCCATAGTCAGAAATCTAAAGTAAATGACTTGAACACTGTAATGTGTCTATAACTGCCTTGTTATTTTGTGGAGGTGAAGTAGAGTCCATATAAAAGCCATTTTGTAATAAGTGAAATGAAGTTATCAGATCAATGTTTTTATGTGTGAATTGTGTATGGATTCTGATTTTCAGCATATAACTATATCTAAGGGTAAGTAGAACTTGAATACTTAAAATTACAGTTAGCACAATGCTAGTGTATAGCAACAGACAGGTAACCTAGATCTAGGTCAGACTCTTGTCAGTCTAGAGTCTAGTCTGACAAAATTGGATTTTTAGGAAAAACATATTCTGCAAAACTAGAACTAGAGCTGAAAAAATTAAAGATGGGTATGTAAATATATTTTGAAATAAAAAATTAGATTTGTTTGCACATGCCATAAGAATGCTGTTATTAGTTGATCAAACTTAAAGGCAGGAAGATCGGGATGAAAAAATATAACAATGGTGGCAGCGTGACCTACATACAGTGACTACGTTCGGAGGGGTATAACTAATGTCGGAGTCAAAATATCCAAAAACAAATTTCATTTCCAATTACTTAAGATATGTCTGATCAGTAATCTACTCTCATCTAGAGGAATCCTTTAAAAAATCGAGATTCCAACGTATTTGAAACTAACCTTGATACAGAGGGAAGACCAAAGCAGAGACAGCATGCAATCAGGTCGCAAAGCCATTAAAACTAAGGGACAACCACTCTACTTTTTAATTAACCTTAGGAAATGACCTTTTAAACTTAATTAATTACCATAAATTAAAAACTTATTAGTATGCAAAACCAAATCTCGTGGGTCCGGTATCAGAAAGTAATGGGCGATTTCGGGTCATGTTTTTACCGCGAACTCGGCGGATGCCGACAACCCTACTATAATATTTGACACAAAAGTATGACAATATACTTCTATTAAAGCCTTGACAATGAGGTAACGTTTTCGTACATAAATAGCCGCGGGCGATTTTACGTACCCAAAACGATAGATTACCCATTTTTGAATTTTTTAAAACATAAATTCTCCTCAAAATATGAAATAATTATTAAAATTTAAGGAGTCACCTGTTTTTCACATTACAAATCGCGGGCGATTTTACGTACCCAAAACGATAGATTACCGAAAGTTGTATTTTTATGGTGGTTACTATGGAGGCTCTAAGACATGCTTACCATCTTTAATTTAAATTGTTATGTTTGTACGCTAGGCTGTTGCAAGTTGACAACGCTACGATTGGAAAAACTGCTGTATAATAGAACCGGATGTGAATCTCCAAGGGAGATTACTCAAGTAATAATTTAACAGGTTTTTCGTTGGGCCTATCGCGGCGCTCAAAATATAAAGTTAGGGCCTATGTCTAGGGCCTAGATCTATCTAGGTTCATAGGGTGTAGGCTAATTCGTACAGGACGTCATATTTTGACAATTTTTTTTCCTTCCCCTCTCCTCGCCGTCACACGTTATCACAGAAAGCCAGAGCCCCCACCCCTAAACTGAGGACACATCACACTCTCCTCAGTTTGTACTCTCAGCATATCTCAAATCTCACCCTCTCATATTTGCAGTTTTTTTTTTTTTTTTGTCAGTTTCTTTCTAAAATATTTATTGAGCTCGGTGAACGTTATAATTTTCTATTAATATTTACAAAAACGCCTTTTAAAAATACGAAACTCTCTCGGGCATGATGACCCATTGCTATGAATTTCCTATGGATTTAGTTTGATATGAAAAGTGTGAAATTACACAAGGGAGACCACTGTAAAAAAAAAATTAAAAATTATACAAGCCTAGCTAGTTCACACTAGGATGTGTTCAGCTTTTTATTTAGATCTAGAAATCTAGATAGATTATTTAGATCTAGGATCTATATTTAGACACACATTTACTCTTACCAATAGGATAAAAATAAACTCGCATATTAAATGCACAAATTAATCTAGAGCTAGATCTAGATCTATCTAGATCTTCTTAGTTAGAGTCTTAACTCTTAACTCTTAGATTGTCTTAGAGGCTTAGATCTAGGCTAAATAAAATAATTTAGAAATTAATAAATCTTGACTGTGACTACTGGACTGTGAGTGTACTTTACTAAACTAGGACTAGATCTACTTAATTTTAATTTAATAATAAATTTAGTATTTAGTTTAGCCTTTAAAAAGGCTAATAGTAATAAATACTAATATTAATATAGGCCGAATATTATTATTAAGACTTAAAATTAAAAGTATCTTATTCTTAGGATGGCCTAATTAATTATATATAGATCTAGTCCTATCAGTATGAGTATAAGTATAATAATCAGTATTCTGAGCAACAATAGCAAATCTATGGTGTTGTGATAATAAATATATTTAATATAATAATCTATAATAATAGTTTCGCTGTCTGTCTATGTATCTATCTATCTATCTATGTATCTGACAAGAACGCTCTAGAGAAAACACAAGCAATTTAAAAACTTTCACAATGAAACGAAAACGAAATATGACGTCACATTTAGCATAGAGTAGAAAATAATATCAAGCCGGAGAGTGGACACAGTAATATGACGTTATTGATTCTCGAGTAAACATTGAATAAATAGGCAATTTTGTGTCTAATCTAAGTGGTTTGCGTGAAGAGTTTCTTTCATACAATTCTTCGGGTAGGGGCAAAGCCCCACCCCCCCCCCCCCTCCCCAACTCAAAAGAAATTTCTTCATCGATACTCTATAATAAAATTACCGCCTAATTAATGTGTCTAATCTAAAAAGTGGTTTTCTTGCAATTTCTTTAATGCAATTCTTCGGGTAGTGGCTAAGCGCGACACTAGTGTTTCTTTCAGACTTTTTCCTCTCCGGAGGGGGGAACTTTTTCTAATCTAAAAAGTGTTTAGTGTGCAGTTTTTTTTTCAAGCATCTCTTCAGGTAGGGGCGAAGCCCCGCCCAGATTCTTCCTTTAGTTTGTATGATCTATAAATGCGACCAGTGTTTCTTTCAGACTTTTTCCTCCCCGGAGAGGGGTGGGGGTACTTGAAATTTTCGGGGGCGGGGGTAGAATTTTCTGGGAGGGGGCGGACACTGGAAAAAGTATATAATTATATTTCGTTGAATGGGATGGTAGACATGTTTTGGGGTGTGTGTGGGGGGGGGGGGGCAGAGCCCCCTCCTCCCAAGTAGAGTTGCCTGAAAGAAACTCTAAATGCGACTTTTGTCATGAATGAGATTAGGTGCATGGTTTAGGGATATGCCTATGACTATATTTTGTATAAATTAAAGTACCGAGAAAATAAAAAGCACTATCAACCTAGCACCCGTTGTATCCTTCCTCAACGGGCCATTTTTCTCGTTATTATAATAGTTATGCGTGGGCGGGGGAGCAATGTTTCTGCTAAGCTGTGTCACTCAGTGTGTGGTCGTGTAGATCTAAATCTAGATCTAGTATAGTAGTAAACTAGTTACCTAATAACTAGTAGAGATCTAGATCTAGTTATAAACATATCACACAGTCATTTTGTAAAATACAAAAACTTTGCATAAGTAATTAATAATTTCAGTGTACAGAATGCTCAAAGTAGATTTTGCACAAGTACTTTTGCTGATTTAATGTTGGATGGGAAGGTTTCTGACTTTGATGTAAAAGGAATTCCCTAGCATAGTTCTTCACATAGCTGGGGCTTATCATTGAGGAGTAACAAATGCTGCTGTCAAGGCAATAGTTGAACAAGAGGCACTTTCATGCAGCTCCCTCCACTTTTATCTGTCTATGAAAATTGTCCTGAATATATTATCAGGCTATCGGTTATTTTAGGTGTAGGGTTGAAGTTAGCATGACATCATTGATGGGTGTCTTCTTACTGAAATATCCTAAAAGGTTACTTGTTAAAACACATTTTGGGCTATTCAAAACTGAATTAGGTTTGTTTTTGCATGTATCAAGTTTAGTGAAAAGACTAGTAAAACCAATAACTATGCCCAGTCAGTATTGCTATAAGGACCTGAAACATTTATTTATTCTTGCTTTCCTCAGACGTAATGAAACTACACATAACAGGAAAAGGTCTTACACATTTTTCAATTTAAACTTGTACCTTATCAAAGCCACTTCTCAAGATGGAAAACAGTAAAAATACTAATACAGATTGCTTCAAATCAACAACTTCGTCTGAGATGTCAGCTACTTCTGTGATATCTTTACTACCTGATGATGTGCTATTTTTAATCTTCAAGTATTTATTACCCAAAGACTTATGCAATATTTGTCGCGTCTGTAAAAGATTTAACAGTTTAACATCAAAAGATACTGTTTGGTTGCACCATGCAAAGAGAGAGGCAGGGTATAAGGTGCCTTTCAGCAGGTAAAATCTACGTTATAACAATTACATCCTGTAATAGTACACAATACAATATGTAGTGCCATGTCAATATATTTCAAGTAATGAGTATTCAGTCAAAAAATAACCCCTCTCCAGTCATAAGGGAACATAAATGGAACCAACTTAAAATCAGTAATGTGGTTTTTATTCAAATGCTAGTTTTTATTTACAACACTTCTAACAGCAAGCTGTCTCTTAGCTTCCAAACTTTGTACACGACAGTGACTTTTAATTTTATCAATTGAACAGTTTTAGTTCATACTTTGTAAAGGGTAGTCGATTACATGTAAAAATAATTGTATACAGCTGTATTTTCACTGCTGGGATAATTCACTCAATAAAGCTTTGAAATTATCACTCATCTTGTATTTATTGGTTTTGAAATATGTATAACAGTTATAATCTATTCTATTAGTCGAGTAAAGAACCTAGAAGGGAGGGGGGGAGTGGTTAATGTCCTATTCCATCAGAACTTTTTTTTTAATGTATTAAGGATATTTTTGTTAATTTTTTTACTGTTGTAAAAATTTATTGTTAAAATGTGTCTTCAAGAACTTTAATGGTTGTATGTTAGGATATTACTGTTTTTTCTACAGCACACATGTAATGAATTTCTGTTTTCTTTTTAAAGTAAGCAACTTAAAGCAAAAGAGTTTTGTAGAGTTTCGGCAAACTGGCGTTTTGGGAAATTCAAGGATTTCTATACTGTTAAGGTCAAACATAGAGACAAGTAAGTGTATATTAATATTATTAAACTATTTGTGTTTTTAAATGTTTCCTTTATAAGCATTTGAAATTTACTTTGTGCCAGAAATACATGTGTTATTAAAAATAAACTGGATTTTTCGCATTTGATTTGTTATTCCATTTTAAAGACATTGTTTTATTTTATGGGTTTGATTTAATTATCTTTCATTTTATTAGAAATAGAGCACTTTTGAAATTATGTGAAGAATAAGACTGTTTTACTGGATTGTTTTGAAACCATTTGTTTAATGAATTTCTGGATCACTTTTTAGGCTCATCCCATGGATTCAAAAAACAGATGATGGCTTATGGTTTTCTACAAACAACAGAATTGGATTTTATAAAGTACATGCATCCGGCTCAATTTCGGAAGATAGGCGGAGATGTTTACTGGGCATGAAAGGGGATGCAACTAGGTTTCTTGTTAGAAATGGTCTAATTGTAAGTGGATGCAGGTAAGTAGTTTGAAAATGTAATTAAATTAATCACTAGTAGCTTACTGCTTAGTCACTAAAATATTTAATGTTTCAAAACAGTTATCTAATTTATACAGTATTGGAATTATCTTTTGATGCCCATTTTACAAATGAAAATGTCCACAGAAATGGTAGTGTATACGCCTGGGACAACACAGGGAGGCAACTGTTGTGTTACCAGCAAGTTCATCAGAGTGATGCACAGTGTGTGGATTTTACAGACAATATAATAATTTCTGGTTCCAGGGATACGACTTGTAAAGTAAGTCAAACATGTTTAATTTCAAAATTGACGAAGACTTGTATAAATATTTAGGTTCTAAATTTAATCTTGACTCGTTATTTTAGTAAAGATTTATACATATTTTCAAACATTTCAGGTTTTGTCACTAAAATCAAATTGCCAAAGAGATCCTGTGATACAGACTTATAATGTTGGAGAAAGGGTTTGGTGTCTACAAATTTCCCCCTGTCAAAGGTTTGTTCTTTTAACATGTTAGAGGACATTCATAAATGGCAGAATATTTTTTAAAACAATTTAAACCTCCCTCCTCATTGTCACAAAGTGCCAGACCTTCCCTCCCTTAAATGAAATCACAACTTAGCTTACAACCCCCCCCTCCTTGAAATGCTGTTTTCTAAACTATTTACTGAGTACGGTTGACATTAAGAAATATTGATCGATTTCTATTATAATTTATAAAGCTATCTTGTTACTTTACAAAATAACGGCTTAACTTCAGTTTTTAAATTACTTTTTATAATGCAAAAGTGTCGTCACACTTTCTGAATCCCTCCCTCTTGCTGCTAATCACAAATTTTTACAATTAAAAGTCTTACTTATTATCACATGCTCAAACACATTAAGTCCATTCATTTTCTTTTCTCCAGTTTTTCTTATAAAGCATTAATAAATAAACATATGTAGGATAAAAGAAATGAATTTTTTCTTCAGTTTTTTTGCTGCAGGATTAGCAGGTTGTCTTGATGATCCGCCTGTTGTATTGTGGGATATAGAGAGGTATGGTTAATAAATAATATAGGCCTATTGATTTTAATATTTAATATAATACTATATCAATATAAATAAATTAATTAAAAGAGGTAATCCACCAATATATAGTAGGTCTTTCAAAACTTCTAATGTACCAGTTTGACAACATGCATAATGTATAGGTACCACTGCTAGAAATTTATATGAGTTATTCTTTTCAGAAAAGTTTGCAATTCTTATATTTAAAAACAAAAGAATCTTAAAGACGGAATCTAGATTGTGTTTAGTAAAATGATTAAGATGTTTTATAATAACGTATAAAAAACTAGGAATTGTTTTATTTAATTGTCCCCCCCCCCCCTTTTTTTTTTATTAAATTCATTTAAATAAAAAAATATTAGAATTCTAAAATAAATGTTTATCTCTACCATCAGTTCACTGTGTCTTGGACAGTTAAGTGTAAATCACCGCAGAGGGGCTGGTGTGTTTGATCTCAAGTTCCTATCTCCTACTGAGTTGTTAACTTGTGGTTATGATACATTTATGAGACTTTGGGATTTGCGAACCCTTAAATGGTGAGTGCTTAATTACTACTAGCCAAGGGTACCCGTTTCACGTGAATTATAGACCTATATATTTTTAATGTTATACTTGTTTGTGAAAAATAATTTATTAAATAGTTATAGGTCAAAACGCAATGTGCTTTAGTACACATTAAACGATATTAGTGACAAAGCAAAGAAATAATTAAATAGCTAAAACTCCGACACATTGAAAATAACATAGGCTACCAATACCTATAAGTATAAGAAAACTTAAAACCAAATTATATACATTATTATTAGTCAACACAACACCATATTAAATGCACACACTGATTAAGAGACTTAAATGATTCTGTTAAAGACCTGGCTATTCAATGGTATTATGTTGTTTTTTAAAGTAATTTGTATTAGTTTTGGCTGTGAAAATTGAATACATTTCATAGTGTACTTTCTTGATAAGTAGATCTATAGATCTAAATCAGCTTCAATGTTTAAACTTAGAAGATAACGCCTTTAGTGTTGTGTACTTTCCTTAGTTTAAACATGTGGCGTCATTATTTTCTTATATTCTTGTCACAACCATAAACACTTTTCCAGTTGCATAATTAAAAGTGTGTTTCTACATTCAAATATGGCTTTATTTTTATTTTCCTTCTTTAAATAAAATTCAGTTTATACCTTTAATACATCCAGCATATTATTTTCAACAAAAGTCCATATCATTAAGCTCTCCATAAATTGCCAAAGATACTGATCTCATAGCCTCTAGAAATATGTTGCTGACAGAGATATAGAAGTGTGCACATGGGCTTTTATATATTAGGATTTTATTTTAATAAATTAAACTTCAAGTATAATTATTATATGGGGTTGAATTTTATATCATGTGTTTCTTTTTTTCAGTGTAAGTCATTGGGAAGAGCCATTTGACTCACCTCTTTACTGCATAGAAACAGATGGAGACAATGCTCTAGCTGTTGGGACAGCTCGTCATGGAATGGTCAGATTGTGGGACAAACGGAAAACAGAACCAGTTCAGGTTGGTTTACCTATCTGTCTTACCTATCCTTGCCTTACTCTCGCACAGGCTACAGGACATGCAAGAAAAAGTTGATGCATTAGGAGCCATCTCGCAGCGCATAGGTCTGAAGATCAACAAAGAAAAGACGGAAATGATGAGAATTAACAATAAACAGGAGGCTCCAGTGTCAATAGACGGAAGACAGGTAAATGATGTGCAAGAGTTTGTCTACCTTGGCAGCAAGATCAGCAAAACGGGAGGCACAGAGGAGGACATACGCGCTAGAGTTAATAAAGCCCGCTGCGCTTTCACAGTCCTGCAACCCATATGGAAAAGTTCGGCCATCTCCATTACCACAAAAATTAGGATATTTAACTCTAATGTCAAGGCAGTTCTGCTGTATGGAGCAGAGACATGGAGAGTCTCCAAGGCAAGCACAGCAAAGATACAGACCTTCATGAATAGATGCCTTAGACAGATACTGAAGCTGAGATGGCAGGACAAAGTGCCGAACTTGGAACTATGGAGGAAAGCTAGGCAGGAGCCTATAGGTGTGCAAATAAGAAGGAGGAAGTGGCGCTGGGTGGGTCACACACTGCGAAAGGCTCACACAAATGTTACACGCCAAGCGCTTGAGTGGAACCCCCAGGGAAAGCGGAAGAGAGGGCGCCCAAGACAGACCTGGAGGCGGAGTCTTCTTGAAGAACTGAAGCCAATAGGGATGTCTTGGGAGATGTCAAAATTAATAGCCGAGGATAGGAAGAAATGGAAGGAAATGGTGGAGGCCCTATGCTCCATAAGGAGCAAAGAGGACTAAGTCAAAGTAAGTCAAGTACCTATCTGTCTGATTGGTACCAGAATTTTATATTTAAAAAAAATGTATCTCAGTATTTAAATAGAACTGTCAAAACACCAAAATCAAGTATTTGAATGCAATAGGGGTCGGCGTGGTCTAGTCAGTAAAGCCCATGGTTGCTAAACCAAGAAGTCTTGAGTTTGAACACTCTGGCAGTTGAGGCTTGTTAGCTGGGGACAGCCACTCTTCTAGCAGAGACAACTCCAAAATCAAACAACTGCTGCCTTGTAGTAAGGTTTATTCTTGGTTGGAAAATGCTATGGAAGCAAATCCAAAAAAAAAGCAGGCTGAAATTAGAGTCAATGGTCAATGATCTCAATGGCGCATAACCAGTTGACATAACCAGTTGACACATATACTTAATCGTGTTGGAGGGGGTCCCTTCCAACGCTAAAAATTAAGAACAAAGAAGAAGAAGAATGCAATAAGTGGCAGTATTTAAAAGTTTCTAGATTTTAAAAAAATAATCTTTATTTATTCATGTAACATTTGAAAGATGAGCTAAAAATTATGCTGTTTCTTATATTTCAGTTTTATTACAGTACCAAATGTAACAGTCCTGTCTACTCCATGGGCATGGACTATGGACATTTGTATCTTGCACTGGACATTGGCCTCAACGTTATGGATTTTACAGTACATAATGCTCAATCTCTGTACCAGTCTATATCTCCCCTTAAGCGTTAAATCTTTGATAGCCTTATACATTTTTTTCTCTAACACTGCTAAGGGTATGTATAATATTATATACTTACTTTATGCCTTTGTCAAAGCCATGATATATTAGAAGTAAATATACCAATATGTTGTTAGTGTAAATGTGTACATTTTTGACATTAAAGAACTATTTTTATATATAATATACTTTTCTTAATTCCAAACTATCAATATCTAACATTGTATGAAAAATATGGCAACTTAAAAGAAATTTGTTAGAGTGAAACAAAAATATTTTATTCTTAAAGTTAAAGCACTCTGCATTTGTAAAATTGTTTTCTAGCTTTACTGTATCTTAGTCAAAAAATAAAAGTGATAAACACTTTACTTTTTTTTAATGGTAGTCTTTTCTGCAATAAGTAAACATTGGTTCTTAAGGCAAATATTTAAAAGTGAAAATCCTATTATCTTTAATAATAAACAAAATTCCAAATTTTGTTTTCTCTAAATGGGATCCTGGGCTTGAGTCCACCCAGTTCTGATAAGTACCTAACACACATTGGGGAAAGTTAAGGTCCACTTGGCATAGTGCTGACCACACTATCCTTTCATTTGCCGAGGTGACTCGCCTGCTTGTAAGGGTAACTTCACTTTTTACCACCTGTTCTGAACAACAAATTAATAGACTTAAAAGCTGGTTCCAAATGTATGTTGCCAGAAAGCATATTTTGCAACCAAAATTTTATATTTCACAACATTTGTGAAATAAGTACAAAATGACTTTTGGCTTTATTTAAGTGCTATAAGAAATAATAATTAGTAATTTAATAGTAATTTAGCTAACACTTTTATTTCTAATTTGGATTAATAGTCAGGGTGTTGTGGTGATAGGGGATGTTATATTATTTAATATAAATAAACTACTAGGCTATACCCCATTGACCGCTTCTGTGTATTTTTTCATGGAAAACAATTGTTGTGACTTTCATTGTTTTATTTTCACTGGCCACTCCAGTTGACTTCAAGGAGAGGTGGAGGGTGGTTTTTTTAAATATTTTAATTGATAAAATAATTCAAAACAGCTTTACAAAGGCTTATATTCAATACAAAAATCTGAAAAAAATATATATGAAAATTAGTGTAATCAATGGTTCTTAAACAGCTTTAATTTTTACACACATAACAGTAATTTTATCGCTTGCCTATTGCTAACCTGAAAGTCTTAAGTCTGAATCCTGGTTTGTTTGTAGAAAGTCCACTCATTTGTGATGGGTACCTGAATTAATTAAGGGAAAGTAAAGGATGCAGACATAAATTTGAACACACCTTCCTTTTATGAGTTTGGATCAGAGAATCAGATGAATTTGAAAAACTACCTTTTTTTATCTGAAAGTTTTCTATTATTAAAAACTAAACATGATTACTAGCACTTTGCTTTGATCACCCTCCGCAAAGGTTGGGTACCGGAGGGGCAATGTGGGCTGATATTTAAATATTCTCAGAAAACTTCCCTGGAATGTACTCAATAGTTTCATAGTGATCAGGTGAGTGATGTAGCAATGCATACGACATACTGACACACACTTACTGCTACTTTCAATTTTCATACATACAAATATATAATAAATAATACTTGTAACAAAATTACTCTACTGGTGTATATTGTAGTTTTTAAACATAATTTTATTTAGAAACATTAAAAAATAAACAAATGTAGTGCATATTTTTTTTTTAAGTTCCTATAATTTTACATTTTATTTCATAACTTAATGAGTATCAGATTTCACACAAAACTAACCATTTTGACATCATTACCAAACTTTCCTTGCCATAAGAACATTTTTTTTTTAATTTTAAATCTTTTTAGTTTACCAAGAAAACAAAAAGCACTTGCCATTGCATCACAAATTAGCTATTTTTTTTTTAAATTTTAAAGAACCTTTTAAAATAAAGCAGCAGTAAGAAATCAATGTTATATTAGCCTGAGATTAATTTTTTTTTGGGGGGGGGGGGATTTATTGATTTTAACAGCAATACTTTGTGGGGGGGGGGGGGGGAGTAGCTTTCAACAATTTCTTTTCCACTAAAAATAAAAAACAAATAATTGATTCTCACAGGTTTGCTTTATAGTACTTTATACAGAATGACTGAAATGATGCTGAAATTTGTGAAAATGTATTGATGTGTAACGCTTGCCTTATTCAAATAGAAACAAATTTTATGATTTAATGGAAGCATTTGAACAAAGCAATTTTTATATAGTTAGTGAGTGAAATTATTTTTCAGTGTTTGCTTTTTAAGCTGTGTAAAATATTAAAAAATTTAAAAGTTTGAAGTTAAAAAAAGAGAAAGCTGTCAAACTTTCAGAAAGGTCTAAAAAATGATGTGGTTATGAGCACCAAGAAAAACATTTTTTAGAGGTAGGATATATATTGTAAGAAAAATGTAATGTCAAATTGGAAAAAAAATTGGATGGACATAAAACAGTATAACAGAGAAATCTGTGGACAGGAGTGCACATGATCATAACACAAGATTTTTAAACCAACTCACATTAAATTTGTCAGTAATATATTTGTTTAAGAATTAAAAAGAAGCTGTACTTACAAAGGAAAAGATCTCATTTAATGAATTACTTTTTAATGCTACCTTTATTTAAATTATACATAGATCAACAGATTTCACTGAAATAAAAACAACAGTAAGCCTGCACACAAAACTTTTGCTTTTCCATTTGAGAAAAATTGTCAAAAGAGTTGGGTAACTTATTCGCTTAATCTATTCTCTAACTAATTTTGCAAAATATTGAAAATGCAAATCATATGAAATAGAAATGTTCAGAGATCAGTTATAATATTCTACTCAACTTTGTGGACACTTTTGCTACATGTCTTCATAACAAACCACCCTTCACCTGCTCTCATGGTCACACAGTGAGCACTATAATGTGTCTCGTCTGACCACACAAGCACAGTGGTGTCCAGGCTCTCTCAATTCTGTGTTATTTAAATATTTAATTTTAAGGGGGATACTTTTAGGCAATAAAAAACCTAAATTGTCCTAGGTTTGACACATTAGGAGGCATGTATGCCAAAGGTGAAAGGGGGTTATTAAATTATTAACCTATTGTAAGATTAACAAAATAATAAGACTTCTCCTGCTGTTATTTGGTTACAACAATTTATCAGAGCCTGATTCTTTTTAAATGTACTGTAAAATGTCCTTAAAAATTTAAAAAAACTGGGAAATACTGTGAGTAGGTTAAGAAAATTTTGTTAGGCAGTTACATCTCTGCATTTCTTTTGTATTTAATTAACTTAATTCTTTCACTCTAAGATACTTTTCTTATTTACAAGACAGTGTAGCATAACAAAAAAATGTATTTCATGTTTCTAAAACTAATTCTTCATTTCTTTATTTGCTTTCCTAACAGCTGTTTACATTTAATTATATTCCATGTAGTCAAGAATAGAAGTATTCAATTAACTATCAGAAAGACTTATTCAATTGCAGCATTTCAAAACTTTTTATCACACAAGGCTTATGACAAAAGCAAGCTTTTATATTATATTCACAGACAAAAAAAGAAAATATCCTTTTACCAATAGTTCAATTTTCTCCATCCATTATTTGAATGCACTATTAGACACAAATAATGCTGGTGGTGGAACAAAAAGACATCTTTCATAAGTATGAATTCAAAACCAGAAGTCACAAATCTTCTCTGTATATTTCTTGAACTAAACTTTTGATGTTAGAATAAATGGAATGATACAGATCTTCAGAACCTTCTTGAATTTCATCCTCAGCAAGTTTTTGATACTCTCCAAGCAGGGCTTGAAGTTTAGTTCTTGCTGGCACAAACTCAGCTTTGCAGGTCCCAACCAGTGTGGACATGGCATTGACGATCTTCTCAACACTGTCGTGACCAGTGGGAGAATGGAGGAGGGATGTCATTAAACTGCACCAACCTGATGTGGACATGCTTTCTCTTAGATGAACCCTGCAAAACACATGTTTAAAAATAAACCTACAACTATTTATTTATACATACCAAGCGAGTTTTCAAGACTTTCGTAGCACTCATTATACATTCAACTGGCGCTCATTACCCAGTGTTCTCCCTTGCAATTAATTAAAACATAATTTCACACATCCCATCCACCCCAGTATGTGGCTACAACAATCACTTCAAGTGATCTCTTCACTTTGTCACATATTCATTGAATATGTATCATTTCTGATTTAATCTTTTAGATGAGTAATATAAAAGAAAAAAGATGAAAATAATTTTAAAAATTGGTTTTCCTAGTAAAATTGTTTCAACCACTTGTTTCAGCCATAAATTGCAACTAAAATTACTTCTCTATGGTAAGTTTATTTTTAAGAATTCTGAATTTATGTTTTTGCAATATCAGATACTTATTATGCATGCTTTAGGGGATGGGAAATTAATAAAGGTTGAACTAGAAAGGAAGTAAAAGCTAGCCCTCTGGTTTTATTTAAGATTAAGTTTGTGTTTAACAGCTGAAGCATCTTTATTAAGTCTTTACAAAACACAACAATATGCCATATGTAAGTATTTAAAAAGAATAATGAGGATTTGCATGTCAAGTACAATGTAACTGAAGAAAATTACTTTAAAAAAATTATTTAAGCATACAAAGTAAAAAACTTACTCTTTATATTGATTTAGCCTTTGCTGTTGAACAGGATCAGTTGAAGTACCTTGCTTTAAATTCCAATCCTAAAAATTAGTAATTAAATGTGCTTATCACATACTTTTTAAATAAATAAAAAAGAAATAAGAATCTGAAAAATTTTTATTCCAAAATTTCTCACAATCAAACTATGCCAGAATAAAATCTTTACTTCTAAATAAAAATGAAACAACTTACATATTCAAGCAACAGGTCAGTCAATAAAGTTATGATTTTTATCTTAATGTTTTCTTCTTTGGCACTTGTAAATAAATTTGCTAGAGCAGAAAGACCTCCTAATTTAAGAAATTTCTTTTGTGCAAATGGAAATTGACGTATAAGAGTTGAGACGGCATAAAGAGCTTTCTTGCGAACACGATCATTAGGATCAACTGATAATGTCCTTAGTAAATGCTGCATTATCCCAATGTCCATAGTTGCTACTTGAACTTTTGCATTGCTGAAATTAAAAACATTCCAAAACTAGAAGTAATTTGTAAAAATAATAAAATGATAAATCCATTTGAATTGTTTATAAAGTATCTTAGTATTTTATCTAAATAATGGAACAAGAAAAGAATAATTATTTTAAAACATTGCTATCTGTCAATTTTATTTCTAGAGAAACTTTTAGGAGTTCTTTGTTTTAAAAACATTACTAAGAATCAACATAGCCAAATAAAATACCTTTGTAAAGCAGCCCCTAGTGTATGTAGAGCAGATTCCTGGATGTCAGTGTTTGAACTATTGATCAGATTTAAAAGTATGTGCAGGCCTCCAAGGTCAGAGAAGATTTTTGCATTATCAATCTGTTCAAAGACAATTATAAATAAATAACTTATTTTAATGAAACAATGTAATGATATATAATCCACTTTATTGCGCATTAAATTAAGTAACCAACATTGGCATTCTTTCAAATGCAGTGATATACAAGAAATAAAATAATTATAATTATTAACAATTTTACTGATCTCAAAATGCCAGAACAGGAATGAATTTTCTTACATAATGCAATATCCAGTCCAAATTTTTTTAAATTAAGTGCAACATCATGCAAAATCTCTATTTAAAACACACTTTTTTTTATATTAATTAACAATAGGTAAGCTGAAGGGTTTTAGCACTACTAACAGAGGCAGATAGCCTAATAGGGTGGGGGATGACAGGACTTTCAAAATGTGTTAAAATTAGTTCAAGAGAGGATGGCCATGAATGATAGATTAAATTACGTTACATGAAAAATACCTTCCCTCCTTTTTTTTAAACGGGTCCTAAACACATCAGCCTAAACAGTATTATGTTTCTGTAAAACTACTATGATTTTATTTTCTTAACTAGAACAGTACAATTCAGTAATATGGAAAAAAAAATTGCTTTTTTTTTATCCTACCCCTTCTGGCGATCCAATAAAATATGGAACAGGTCCATTTCCCCCCCCCCCCCCCCCCCTCCCCACTTCAGCACTGAATACAATTAAGAGATGATAAACTATTATAAATGAGAAGGATTAGTTGAGGTATTTAAACATTTTGGAGAAAGATTACTCGGTATTTCTTGATAGCAACCAGCCCCCCTCGCTTATAATAAGCAGTCTCTTCAAAACCAAATCCATTTCTCTTTTCCTACCAATTATAACAACCTGCATATATTTAATAAATAATAGAAACACCAAGTAGTTTTGCAAATCTACACTTTGATAAAAATTTAAGACAAGGTAAAACACGCTGAACATGACAAAAGCATGCATCACCAGATTGACACTTCAATACCTAAAACATATAGGCCTACAACTAACCTGATGCAAGTAATATTCCAAGTCAACAAGCAAAACTTTGAGCTGTACATGATCAACACCTGGTGCTTTTAATTTTTTCACTAATCCTGTCACAATTTCTCCTTCAGTTTTCATAGTCATCTGCATATCCTGTAAGTCCTTTTTCAGTTCATCATAGCTTCGAAACTTTTTCTTAATTTCATTTTCTTTTTCCTACAAATTTTTATTAAATCAAATAGTATTGTTAGGTTATTAGCGATTTATTGTTCAAATAATTAAGTTACCAGCTTCCCACCTTATCAAGTCACCTACTACAGACATATCTAAATGTGCTTAGAACAAACTAATTCTGGAAATAAGACATTACAGAAGTATAAAGAAAATTAACCTGTGTACTTGTTTCATCTTTGTATTTAAAATCTTTCAATGCAGCTTTCAGTTCATCTCTTGTAAATCTTTTTTTCTCTGTATTTATGATTCCTGAATAAAAGTTAAACATATTTAAAACCTTACTTAAAGAAAACAAGACCATTTTTTGTTGACTGAAAATCCTATCTGCACAATAAAAGAAATATTTCTCAAATTCAATATTAAGATCTTGATCCCTTAAACAAAAAAGCTTAAACACTAAGACACTCCTATCTTAAAGACCACTAAAACTTTATAGGGCAACAATTTTCCTTTCATATTAAAATTGTTAAAAGTATCACCAATATTTTCTCCTGCATCCCACTGTTCAACATTTGATTTTGAATCAGACATTAACTTTGCTTCCTTGAGTCCAGTCTTAAAGTCCATGCGAACATGAAGTCCAGGTGGTATTTTTTGACCTTAGAGAAATCATACATGGCAATGATAACATCTACATTTACAAAATAGTGTGGGAAAAATATTTTTTTTAAAAACATATATTATCACTACAAAATGTTCATTTTTTAGGATGAACATGTCTGTATATTCAGCAAAATACCCCATTTAATAAGCCTTATGCTATGCTTAATTTCTTAAAAAAACATCATTCCAAAGCAATCCAATTTCAAATAAATACCATTATATCAGTACCTTTTTTTACAGTCTTCCATTCATCTGTTGGTTCAAACTGTTCAATATTGTCATCAACATATTCTTGTGGTTCTTCATCTGTTACAACACCATCATCTGAAAATCAATTTTCCCACTTACAAATATGGCATATATATTCTTAAAGAAGATAAACATATCCAGCTTTTTATATACATTTTTAAAAAATCAATTATAAAAGTTATAAACAGATATATTTTTTTTTATTTGGGTGCAGTTTTATATTTGCTTACCTTCATCATTATAATTTTCATTTGAATCTTTAACAATTGTTAATGCACCTTGTTGAACAGGTTCCCCTTTTGCAAGTAACTTATAAATGCAGATACTTGAAAACATGAGAACCCCTAAGATGTGGGCAATTTTTACACTCCTTGCAATGATGCTCATTGTGGATGTCTTATGATGAATTATTTTTCAGTATAAAATATTCAGATGTTTACCCTACAAACTAGAATAGGGAAAAATATTTAACAAAATAAAAACAACAGTTACATAGCTCAATTTTGTAGGAACATAGATCTATTAATCAATAAAAGGTCACCAGAATGTATTTCAGACTTTTTGAGTAGGCTGCTTCTGCCTAATATCTATAACATTAACCCTAACTGAGACTATCCTTAAACCTAGCTCTGACAGCATTGAAGTCTTTATTAAAAAGGCATGATTAAAATGTGATATTTTCAATAGTATCCTGAATTTATTTTAAAAACAAAAATACAAGGATAATTATAACTAAATGAACCAACACTAACTTCAGTATAAATGTAGTTCATTGTTTGTTGCTAATACAATACTACTTACTATTTTGTCAATTCTAGAATTTTTTTAGTTAGGGCCTAAGCCAATTTAAATAGTTAAATTATTAAGGCTAAACTATGGTTATATTTCTAAGCTAAAGTCTAACCCAATCCTAAACAATAACAATTTTCAAAATTGTGCACTTATATAATGCTTATAATCTACTTTAAACTCTGTAGATACCTGTCAATAACAAGACACCTTATTATCTATAAGCTTGTAAAACAATAAATTTTCTTTAGGCTTTGGCTTTGAATGTAGTGATAAAAATAGTAAAAGTCTGAGCTTGTTCTAACCAGTTTAACTACCCTTCAATGATTTTTTTTTTTAATTTATTAACCTTCAATAGTTAAAACTAAATTCACATTTATTAACACTAGTGTCACATAGTGGGTGCACCAAATATAAAAATTTACAGTCAAAACATTGTTTTATCCGGCTGAAAAAAAATTCAGAGAGGGGGTGGCGGACACTAATAAAAGCATATATTTTGTATAGGCCTATATAAAATAATTTTTTTTTAATTTCTTCAAGGGACAGTGGACAAGCTTTGGGAGGTATGTGCCCCCTGATACTGTCAGTAACTCAGTGAACATCACTCACTTGTTAACCTTAAAATATGTGTAATTTGTTCCTGTTTACATTTGAACCTAGCTGGGCCTGCCCATTATAATAATGATAATAGGTTTTGGACAGGGCCTCAGGCTAAAACTATGCTTAAATCTAAAACATAAAAAAAACTTTTTAAAAAACCACGTTTTTCTTGTGGACTGTGCAGGTTCTTGTGATGACTGACAAAAAACGTGGGTACGTTCACCATCAAATTTCCCGACCCATCTGCCCGACCCACGGTTTTTTTGTCAGTCATCACAAGAACCTGCACAGCTAGAGGAAGCACAAAAGAAAAATTTATTTTCTACTTTTTAGTCCACAAGAAAAACGTGGTTTTTTAAAAAGTTTTTTTTAATTATTTTATTTTCTCCTTTTTAGTCCGTTGCTACACATGAAAAACGTGGTTTTTAAAAAAGTTTTTTATATAGTTTATTTTCTACTTTATCTAATGACTTGATTAAGTATGACTTGACTAAGTGTTTATAAATACACGGACTAAAAAAATCTTGTGCGACCAGGATTCGAACCTGGGTTGTCGCGGCCACAACGCGAAGTACTAACCACTATACGATCACGGCCAGCGCGCTCACATCGATTGGGGCCGAAGTAACTGTGTCAATAGGCCTCCAGTCTTGTCGGTATCTTTAGAAATCATGTCCTCAATTTTATGGTCCTTGGGGCGTAATTAAATTAAGCTAATTACGGTCTCTAATTGCTAGTTTTTATGATTGCATCTGAAATTGTTAGGCGAAAGTAGCCTGCATGCCAAATTTCAGATCTGTAGAGCAATCAGAAGTGGGCTAATTTTCTATGTCAATTTTAACAACAAACAAATCCATCCACAAACGCGAAGCTGAGTTAAGAAAAACGTGTTAATAAAATATTAGGCCTATACTTACAGACACAGATGTAGGTTGAGACTAATAAAGACAAATTTATTAATTTTCTTAATATTTTCACTTAGAAACTAGACTTACACTTGTTAATTTTTTAAGTTTCAATTTTAAGTTAAAATCCTAGGATTTGCTCAATTTAATTTCATATTTTCAAATAAATAACTTGAAACTTCAGCATGGGGGGGGGGGGGACTGGTTAAAATAGTCTAATATTTTCTATAGGTACTATTTTTTATAGATTATAGATAGATTCTAGGGTAATCTATCGTTTTGGGTACGTAAAATCGCCCGCGGCTATTAATGTACGAAAACGTTACCTCATTGTCAAGGCTGTAATAGAAGTAGATTTCTATATTGTGATATGTTTGTGTCAAATATTATAGATAAATGAATAATAAACCTTAATCAATGGCTAAATATATCAATATATGCCAGAAATTAACTTTAAACAGCAGTGTCTGCAAGCAAGATTTGCTATATAAACAGCAGCCATTTGTAAAATAGAGTGACTTCCGCCTGAATCTCGCTATAAGTCAATAAAAATAAAACTTTAACAAGATGGCTGCTATAGTAAATGAGCATGGTTGCATCTGTTGGAAACATCGCTGGTGTACATTTATTACTGAAAAGTTTTAATTCAATGGTTTAAAAACAGGTACATAAATGAAACAAGGAAACATTTTTGTATTTTTCAAAACATAAATCCTCCTCAAAATGTGAAATAATTATTACAATTTAAGGAGTCACCTGTTTTTCACATTACAAGCCGCGGGCGATTTTACGTACCCAAAACGATAGATTACCGATTCTAGATCTAGTCACTGATAGTACCTAGGCCTAGAAATGTAATATTTTCTTTAAGACCACATTTCATCCAAGGAAATTGGAGATACTAAAGGAGGGGGGGGGGGGTTAGTCACTACAGTTTATTTAGAAAAGTAGTCAAGAGGCTAGATAGTAAAGTTTATTTATTTATATTTAAGTAGTTCAGACAGTAGTCTGAGTTTTTAGGTTTAGGCGTAAAACTCAGCCTGGTCTGAGGATTTACTAAGAAATCTAGCCGAACTAGTTTTAAAAATACAGTGATAGAATCACTATAGAATCTAGATTTAGAGTCTATGTAGTAAGATGCATTAAATTAAAGATATTTTTTTATTTTAAAATTCATTCGTAACTCGCATTCATCATTTTAAATTTCGTGCATTTTTCTCGTTTACGTGTGTTTTGTATTTTGTTATTAATCCATGAGTATTACTTTTTAAAGTACCAAACAAACCTCAATAAGCATTCTTTCACTATGATCACAACTTGAAGCAAATAGAAATTAATAACAAAAGCCACAAACTCTTTCACTTTTACATTTAATCTAGTTGATGCTCACTTAAACTTACCATTTTACAAGAAATGAAAAGTCATCTTGCATCATTCATATTTCCATCGTTTTACCTGGCAAAATCTCCGTTAAACACGTCAACCTTAATATCAATGCTTGTAAATTAAAAATACGAAGTAATTCTACAAAACAAAGAATACAAGGGTTTATTATTGTTCGGCTTCAATACCAAAAATCATTTAAAACTTTTATATTAAGCTTTTAAATTTATGCATAAAAAACAAGAAAACAAAGACATTTTCATACAATATATAGATCTAGTTCTAACAATGCATCCATATAAACAACGCCATACTTCTAGGGGGGTGTCTTGTAATTTTTCGACAATGATGTGTGTCGTGTGATGAGAATGTGGGGTGTTCAAGTGTTCAGAAAGTGTGAAATTATTTTTAGCGCAATTTCCATTCTGGAGAATTGCGTTTATTAACCCGTCATTTCTGGATGTATGAATGAATGGATGGATGGATGGATGGATGGATGTGTGTCCGCAGCTTTAAGTCGTATCTCCTCCTCAACGAAGCAATATCGATGACTAGTTCCAAAAGCAATTATGTTAAGCAAGTTACGAGGATGAGCATAGGCCATAAAAATTCCGGGTTTCTTTCATGTATTTCCCGGAAAAGCCAAAAAAACTCGAAAAAATGCAGTTTTTTGCCCATATCTCGGCAACCAGACCACTTAGCGACTTAAAACATGTACCAATCGATTCCTGCCATAATTTAGAACAATATTGCCGAAGAAAGTTTTCAAAAATATCCTCTCGTTCGGGCACAAATTTTAAAATTACATAAACACCTACAAACCAATCGTTCTTCTAGCTTGAACGCACCCCAGCATTATACGTCAGAGCTATTTTTAGATAACATAAGGAAATTGCGCATAAATGTCACTAGACTTTTTTAATTAACTTGTTTTTAAATAGTAATGTAAGAAACTGAATTATAGTCGTTATTTTAAATATTTTGCGCTTTTAAAAGGCTGGTTATGTAAAATCTAATATAAATAGAATAGATTAGTATACTCAATGTTGAATGAGCACATGAAATATTTCAGAAAGAAATCGATAATTTAAAACACAAAATAAGGGGAGGGGGTTGTAGACTGGATCATGATGTTATTTTAGAGGTGTGGGTTAGGCTTATGTGACGAAGGAGAGGTGTGGGTGGGTAAAAAGCGTGACGTCATATATGGACATTATGGATGGCCCTTATACAAATATTTCTTAAGATTAAACGTTTTTCATTGCATGGTTTATTTAAATATAAAATTAATCTATATCTACTTTTAAAATTAAAATCCCACATAACAGAAATAATGCGATTGAAAATGTACTTTTTGAAAAAAAATGTTTCCTCTCTCCCTCCCTTCCCCGTAGATACACATTTTGTCATTTATGTCCGTTTCCATAACTTATTTTGAGACATGTAGGCCTAATAAGTATATCTATTTTTGACAGTGGCATAGACCAGGGGTCTCCAAACTACGGCGAGGTCCTCTCATCCGGCCCGCAGAGATCTTTTTGTCCACGGAAAAAACGTTTGTTGGTTATGGCTGAGGAACTTTGCCCAGAAAAATCAAAGACAAGCCGGGAAGAAACTGGCCCCCGAACTGAAATTTGATAGTTAATGTGGCCCTCGGACTGAAAAGTTTGGAGACCCCTGGTTTAAATCTTAGAATAATACCAGAGGCGTAGCGAGGTCGGGTGTCACCCCCCCCCCCCCCCCCCAGAGGCGTAGCGACTCTTCACAAGGACAAACTTTCAAATTTTCGATTTGCACCCCTCCCCCTCAAACTTTCGATTTGCACCCCCTCCCCTCCTCAAATTTTTCTCTATATATATTGCTATTATTTGCCTTGGTGTCACCCCCCCCCCCCCAAATGGCTAAATGGTGTCACCATGCGGTCCGCGCCGCCCGCCCCCCTCGCTACGCCTATGAATAATACTATTCTAAAGTAAACAATATCAATAATTGTAAAAAAAATAATCTTTAGAACAAAGTTTTTTTTTCATGTACTAACATCAAGTGCTTCTTGGTCTTCAGCTTAACCTTAAACAATTATTGGTGCTTTACTTTTGTAGGTTAGACTGACAACTGTTACAAACATGAAATCACACACACACACATTGTAGCTTTAGCTTTTAAAACACAACTGACCAGCCAGGAGATCTATTAAAACATTATTTATTGATTTCTTTAATCTGGATAACATTAAATGACAACTGAAAAGCTCTGTCAGAATTGAGATTTTCTATGCTTGTTTTAATGTCATGAAGTTTCCAATCCAACTATTACTGGTACATATTTCAAAATTGGAATCATAATATTTTAATTTAAATAGGCCTATACAAATGTAAAAACTTAATGTTAAGTAGCATCAGTGAAAAGAAAATTATACACCTTTATTAACTAAGCATATCAAATACAGCTACCTTGTGAAAGTAGAACAATTATACAGCACAATTAAATACTTCTAATACTTTTAAAATATTCCTTTCAAAAACTAGTTAATGTGGTTGAGCAAAAATTGTTAACATATTTCAAATTAAGTACCAGAAAATTTGCTACAAAAATTAACAATTATATGAATAGAAATAATAATGAAATATGTTTAAAATATTACAAAGATGTGTATTACTACTCTAAAAAGAAAACCAACAAAACAGAAATATGCACAAGAAGTCTTCAAAATGCTAAGGAAAAACTGAGTGTTTGAAGGTTGAAACTGATAGAATTTGATATTACATAATAACAGACAAAAGAACTTTGATTTTCTATACAATTAATTTTCCATAAAAGTAAAAATAATTATGGCTATCAAACTATTAGGCACTGTTGAAAGTTTATGCATATGTTTAGCTGCTTTGAAAACAGAAAAGGATATCTCATAAGAAATTGTTGAAATAGACATAAACAGAATGAAGATGATATATTGTTTCACAGAATAGCTGTTAATGTAAATTTGAGGTAAAGTAATAGTGTTCAAAAAGCTACATAATCTACATAATCTAATTACCATAAGACATAACTCTATAGCAATCTTATTACAACTAGACATAACATATTGTAATAGTGAACATAATCTTGATTATTACTGTAAATACCAGTATGATCAAGTTTGTACAAACACATTGTCAATTAATTTTAACAAATACAACATTGCTGTTGTACCGGTTTTGTATTACAACTGTAAAATAATTTTTAAACATATTGTTTGTAAAATTGAAAGGATAGACAAGATAAGGCAAGTAGAGACAAATGAGTACATTAAATACAAATATTTGATCTATTTACATGCAAATATGCCTTATATTATTCTGATTCTGGCTCAATGTAAATGTCATCCATTTCTTTTGATCCTGTGAGCTTTAGAGACTGAAGACAAAATTGTAGAATTATGTCAATTAAAACACACTTATTTAAGAATTTACAAGAGTCATTACAAACAAAAATTATTTATTTTTTATTTATATGAATAGAAAATTTTTTGGTCAACAGCTATTTTATATCTATTCTATTTTTTCTAATTTACATTATAAAAGAATTAAAAAGCTGGGCTTAAATGTTTCATCATGATTCAACTATCACTTTTAATCAAAATTGTACGGATGCCTTCTATCCTAGTGCTAATCACACATTTAAATAAATATAAATACTATGAATAAGAACAAAATTGCTTGATTGAAATTACTAAACATAAGATCAGATTTTACCTTTTCATTGGTTATATACAATAAGCAAGCAAATACTGTCTGGATGGTCAAGTTTTGGGCCATGCTGGTTGACACTTTAGAGGGTAACACATCTTTCAGGTGACTAAAATGGTGTGGTATGGACATTTTTTGTGAACTGCTTTCAGGTTCAGAAATATTCTTGGTCTGTGGTTTGAAAAATGCATTGCTTAAACAATAGAGTAAAATATAATTTTTTTTTTACAAATGTTAGTGAAAATAAGAAAATGGAAATTTGTTTTCAGTATATCTATAAACAAAGCAATCTCTAACCTCTAATGAATCCTCAGTTAAAATATTCCACATTGTTGATTTCAACTTTCTAACATCAACTCGTTTGGCTGTTTTTGCATATTTTATATCAATTTTCTGAACCTAGATACAAAAAAAAGTTTTTTTTCTAGTTCTGTAACAATAATACAACAAAATAATTAATCGTAAAAAAATTATTTCTATAAATAGTATAAATCATTTAAATTATTAGTGCAAAGTACACTTCAGTTATATTGAAAAAATACTGTGTGTTTTCTTACCTTATTAGGTGCTGCAACAAGTTTGTCTTGTGTTAAAATAGTGCCATTCAGTACTAACTCTGAAAAAGCACTTTGCTGAGACAGGTTGTCTTGGGAGGCTTGTGGGAAATTTGTCTCGTTGGACAAATCAAACCCACCCGTTGAGAGATCCTCTTCATCATCATCCTCCTGTAAAAGGAAAACTTTTAGATTAAAAATTTACATATATCAATAACTTGCATTTGTAATTAAAATCTCACAAAAGGTTCATGTAGATTGCAACAGAAACCTAGTTAAATCTAAAAATATGTTCATCTTTAAGTTTCCATCAGAAGCTACATAAAACAATACATTGCATTAATTAAGAAGCACCAAACAATGTTCACCTAAGCTAGTAGGGGTCAAATAGTGTGCAAACATTATAATCAGGTTCATAGAGGATGATCAGAAAAACAATATTAACAAGTGAAGATAAATTACTTACTCTTACAACTGGGCAAAAATTTTCCACATCATTTTTATTGTTGTAATCATAGTTATCAATGCCATCATCAACCCCTATGGAGTCAACTGACTGTGGTTTTATCTATGAAAGGAGAATCATTTTTTTAAAGCAGAGAGAAATATTAAAACATTATTTACTGTTTTAAATCTGATGTAAAACTTCTACAAAGTTATACAAACAATATAACAATTAAAAAGCTGTATTAATGTTTGTGCAGTAAATCTTAATATATTAAAATCAAACATTTAAAAATTACCATGATGTGTGGTCTGTGAAACAACCTAAATAGGCTGTCTTGTGCATCTATTTGTTGATTTCTTGGCAGGGTTATTCTTTTCTGAAGATATCTTGCCCATGTAGTTTTAGAATAAGTTGATTTTGTTACTTTAAACATTTGGTTCAATTCGGTTTCATCCATATCGTATGTTAATTTAATTTGTGGCTTTTTTTGCCTCTTTTTCAAAACCTTACTGCCGGATTCATCATCTGTAATATTTTAGGTAGTATTTACATAAAAAACATTATGAGTCAATGCTATAGTTTATAGATATTCTCCCACCCCACATTTCTTTTAGAAATTTGTGAACTGATATGCACTCTCAATAAAAAAAAATGTCCTATCCTCTCTCAGGGCAGTGTTACAGGTTAATATTCAATGAGATTATTTTTTTTGTAATAATATTTGTATGGGACGGGGTGGTCAGATGGTAGAGAGCACAACTGCTAACCCAAAAATCTTCCAGTTTGTATCTTGGGACCATAGGATGTCCCAGAGTCCACCCAGCCCTGACAGGTACCTGACTTGTGTTAAAAATAGTAAAAGTGGCTAGGCATTAGTACTGACAACACTAGTACATGTGCTGAGATAACTGTAACAGGAGAATTCTACTTCATCTGCCCCAAAATCAATTTAAGCTGAGGATTAATTAAAATCACCTTTCTTTGAAGTAGGGCCTATTCTCCAATGTGCTGGTCCTGCCCATGTTCGCATGAGTACTTTATTGAAGTATGAATAGTCTGATGGTTCATTGGCTAGAATCTGGCGAAGTTTACCAACATTGCCATGCCTGAAATAAGTCATTTTGATTTACCATCAGACAGTTAGGCATAAAATGAAAGTAAGCAGTAACTTAAGGTAACATATGCGACTATTAATGTCCAGTTAAAATACCAGTTTGACCCTGTTTAAAAAATGACCTAAAAAAACCTAATAATACTTACACAAGGTCGGAAAAAGCACTTTCAACAAATTCAGCCGTGCGTGAGTCCCTTGCAGATATAGCATCATAGCATTCACTGGCAACACTCCCGTGATCTGAGGAAGTAAAGAATGTATCACAATACTAAGGGGGATAATACCCAGTCATATTATATAGGTGTGAAAAAAGTGCTCCTTTCTATTATCTATTTTGAAATTGTGATTTTGCTAGGGTTCATCTAAATTAAGTATATTATTATTAAGCGATGTTATTAAAATAATTTAGACATTTGGTGTAAAGCGGAAATACATGCATGTATGACTAAACCAAATTTCAAACAGCATCAAATCTACCTTGAAGTTCATCTTCAACTGCTTCTAAGTCATCAATTTCTTCATGTGCTATAGAGGCTACTTCATCCTCTACACTTGGGAGGTGTTGTGGCTCAGCATTTGGATCAAATACAAAATCAGAGAAACCTTTAGGCATGAAAGAAGTCTGAAAAAGATAGTGCAGTAATTTTTTTTTAATATTTAAGAAAAAGTATAAATAAAGATTGGGAACTATACTAAAATGTATATATATATAGTTTTCTTTTTAATAAGTGTAAATTTTAATTTATAGAGTTCATTGTTAATTTTAAATTATACTTACATCTCCATCCCAGTTTGAAAAATGGAAGTCTTTCAAAGATGGGCATATCACTTTGTCTTCTAGCTTTATTTTACTCAGCATATCTAGATATAACATTTATTTATAAATATTTTATAGCTTCTTTGAAGAAATTAGTACTGTTAAAAAGATTATCAAAACTAAACCTATAAAAGTAAATTAGAACAATAAATTCTATTTAACCTTTAAGATCTGAAACATCAAGTGGTTTTCTGACATTAGGAGTGTCATTTGTATCCTCAACAATATTAACCACAGTCGATGAGTCAAGGACGAGTTGCATACTGTCATCAAAGGTTCTCAACCTATTAAGCAGAAGTCCCCGGACACCACCTTCATCAAATGCTGCTGACATCATTTGAAACATTGGGTCCACCTCAAACTCCAGGTCAAACTTGTCTACATTAATATTCTTCAAATTTGTTTCTATAGTTTGTGCCTTTGTTGTCTAGGGACATGAAGGAAGTTGTTGAGGTTTTAATAAATATTATAAAACATGTAATAAGATAAACGATACACCGTACAAGTCGGATGTATTTCTAAATATGAATGTCATTCTTTACTGTAAACTAGTGATGAACAGGCAATAATAATTGAATAATAATTATCAACTTTAGATGGCAAACCCTATGACATTTGTTAAAGAGCTACAGTATTATTAGTGGTAGCTTTTTTCAATACATGAAAGTAACCATGATATAAAAACAAATAGACTTCCCATGTAATTTATATAATTAAGGTGTAAAAAAACTAAAATAATTAACTTACTTTTCTTTTTTTCTTTGGTTTTAATTCCAAATTCTCTGCTTCTCCATCAACTTCTTCTCCCCCTTCTTAAAGCAAAAGAAATACCAAAATGTAATATGTGTTGTAAAACTGCGAAACTGTAAAGGCATCAAATTAAATATATCATTTAAACAACTGACAGAAAATATATCTAAGTGTTAAAAAGATGCAAGCAGTTTCATACCATCAGTTTCTGTCTTTCCCCCACCTCCACCTAAACCACTTAAGACTTTATAAGTCTGTGAATGTATGGAGTCAACACGGCCAGCATAGATCTTAACACTTGCATCTAAAGTAGAGCTTGCAACCTAGCACAAGAATTCAAGTACAAAATAATCAACAGCTTTAATTTACAAAATTATGACTGATAAAAAACTATGAAGTTTGCAGTTGAGATTGATGCACAAAACTAAAAAAGTTTTAATATATATTTCAATATTTGTTACCTGAAAATTCTCTAATTCTTTTTTCTTTACAAGTTCTGTCATGTAATCAATGAGATGGAGAGCAAAAGCATTTTTTGCATTGATTTTCTGAAAAGTTTCATAACAATATGGTACTTTCTTACTGCATGAAGCCTAATTAAATAAATTACCGAACAAGTAACAAAGTAATGGTACTGGAACCATTAGAAAAACCAAAAAAGCACATGTTGACAAATTGAACAATAACAGGAACTTACATTTTCAGCTGAGAGTTGTATACAATCAGCATAGTGGTTTGCAAGTTGTGTACTTGTGAGTCCATTTAAAGGTTCAGCAGATCTAGCACTAAAACAAGATATTCATTTAAGATTTTGAAAATTATTATTAAAAATATGCAGTAACAATCATAATGACGTCTCAAAGTCCACCCAGCTCTGATGGATAAGTAAAGACTGCTGGGCATAGTGCAGACTACACTATACCTTCATATGCCAATGTCACTGAAAAAATGTGAAATCTACTTCACCTACCAAATGGACCATAAGATTCAAACAGGTACTTTACTTCTGTAAACAAAAATACATTATAACTTAAGATATATTTTTAATGATACCTTGGCGATGAAGATGAAGAGCTCGGACTACCAACAAGGTTTAATCTCTGCAAATCAAATGCTTGGGATTTTCTTCTTCTCTCTTTCCTTTGCTGTCCTTCATCCTGAGCTGTCAATAATTTAATTGAAACAAATTATTACATTATTTACATAAACCCATACATATTAATAAATAATAAATAACAGTATGTTAAGTTCATTTAATACATGTAGAAAATTACATAATACCTGCAAAATTTACTAAGGCAGGCGTTGGACTACCAAGGCCAACTGTTCGGCTTGTTGATGGCGAAACAAATTTTGAAGGTGGTGGTCGCAGTGGTGTTAATGGTGTATTGGTCAGTGGTGACAGTACTTGCCGTTGAAGCATTCTTATTTTTTAACCTCCAAACTGTAAAAACTTATGTCAGTAAAACTTAAGAAAATATAAAATCTTTATCTAGGCCTAAATCAGAGTAAATTGCAGTTGTACAGCTAAAGGAATAATAAATCTGGGTAGGAACCAGGCCTACAATTTCCAACAAAAAAGCAACATTTTATTTTTCTTAGAAGAATCTAGATTTAGTAAGTTAGTTAGCCTCAGCCACCCTCATGCAGTCTAGAGTCCTAGACCACTACACTAGTACATCTAGATAATATGATCATTTAATGTGTAGTATGATATGTATTGTTTAGGTATTTCTTCTCTAGTTAACTTTACTGTAGTAATTACTAGATTCTATATCTAGATCTAGTGGTAATCTATCGTTTTGGGTACGTAAAATCGCCCGCGGCTATTAATGTACGAAAACGTTACCTCATTGTCAAGGCTGTAATAGAAGTATATTGTGATATGTTTGTGTCAAATATTATAGATAAATGAATAATAAACCTAAATCAGTGGCTAAATATATCAATATAGGCCCGAAATTAACTTTAAACAGCAGTGTCTGCAAGCAAGATTTGCTATATAAACAGCAGCCATTTGTAAAATAGAGTGACTTCCGCCTGAATCTTGCGCTATAAGTCTATAAAAATAAAACTTTAACAAGATGGCTGCTATAGTAAATGAGCATGGTTGCATCTGTTGGAAACATCGCTGGTCTTCATTTATTACTGAAAATTTTTAAATCAATTGTTTAGAAACAGGTACATAAATGAAACAAGGAAACATTTTTGTATTTTTCAAAACATAAATCCTCCTCAAAATGTGAAATAATTATTAAAATGTAAGGAGTCACCTGTTTTTCACATTACTAGTCGCGGGCGATTTTACGTACCTAAAACGATAGATTACCGATCTAGTAATTACTTTTAGTACTACAGTCTCAGTAGACAGTATTGTCTAACTGCCTAGAACTAATACTGAATTAGAATAGATACTAGATCTAGATCTAGATAGATATTCTAAGATTAAGATATAGCACAAACTAAACCAAGACTTTGCTTTGATGTTTTTTACTTTAGTAAAAATCAGTCACTCATGACTCAGACTCAGTGAGTCAATCAACTCGTCCATCAATCACTCCAATTAAAATAAAAATAAGACTAAATTACATAATAAAGCACATATTTAACAATTTTAAACACAGATTAAACAAATGCTAAAAGGAAAACTATTTAGAATCTAGATCTAAATATACCAAACAATAATAGCTTTCGTCAATTAAGACAATTATTCACTTTACAAACGTAATAAAGAAAGGATATTTTCAAAGATGCCGCCCATGCGGTAGCTCTAAATAGCTAGACACAAAATAACAGCCCAAAAAAGACCCAGATCTAGATAGCATCTTTTCGTGTTAAAAAAAGAAGCCTAAAGCAACAATATTAGCCAATTTTCTAATAATAATCGCTTTCTTGACGCTCCATACTCGTATATTTTTTTATTACATCTATTTTCAATGCAAACGAAGAATAAAATTTATATATAAGCAATAACGCGCAGGGCCGCATTTGGAAGTCATTGCATAATTATATAACTTTTATAAGCAGTGTTTCTTCCAGACTTTTTTCTCCGATGGGGGGGGGGCACTTGAAATTTTCGGGGGGGGGGGGGGGGGGGGCGGTATACTTTCTTCGGGGAGGGACGACGGCACACTGTAAAAAGCATGTTTTCTATATAAATTTCATTTCGTTCGGGGGGCGGTAGACTTTCTTCGGGGGGGGGGGGGGGGCTTCGGTCCACTCCCCCCCCCCAAGAGATAAGTAATAAAAAGGTAATCATTAAATAGGTGTCTATGCCTACACTAATACATGTCTGTAAGCAATGACTGAACTAGAAAAAAGGCCCCCTCCCGCAATTTTTTCGGTCCCCCTAAATATATATATATATATATATATATATATATATATATATATATATATATATATATATATATATATATATATATATATATATATATATATATATATATATATATATATATATATATATATATATATATATATATATATATATATATATATATATATATATGCAGACTGTCTCAATAAATTTTTAATGAAACCTTTTCCTAATTTAGTAATTTAAACTATTTAATTGCGAAGTATACCCATCGTAAGACAACAAATGACAAAAAATTGGCTCAAACTCATTTCTGACCCAGGGGCGGAACTACCACACAGACTTCTTAATGCGGATGGGGGATGGGACAAACCGTTTACGGGGCTCCCGAATCCGACAAAAATAAATAAATAAATTTTTTAGCACCTTGATAGACTAGTCTTTTACATCAGTTATTGTTCTACAGTAACTAACATACTGTTGCGTAGAATTATTTTATTTGTTTTACTTATTTATTTAGTTTAACTTTTAGTTTTAGATTGGTTATAGTTCAGGTTTGCTAATTAGCATTATGAGGGTACTCTTATGAGTGAACAACACCCTCGGTCCCCTTACACACACACACACACACACACACACACACACGCCCGCACTCACACACACACATACACGCACGCATACACACGCGCGCACACACACACGCACACACACGCGCACGTACACATGTAGAAAGTAAATTAGTTCTTTTTCTTCATATTTTTAAATTTTGTTTTATTTTTAAATCAATACAAAGCTGCACTCTGACATTTACAATACGTTCTTCTTTAGTATCAACGGGTGATTTCCGTCCGATTTGATTCTTAGCAACATTGTAATCAATACAAACGGCCCAAATTCAATTTGTAGGCTATAGCTTACAGTAGCAGGAATACACATAATTCCGAAATCATTGTACAATGTAAAAAAGTTTGAAACGATTTTAAACGTTGAGATGGGGGGGGGGGGGGGTTATGGTCCTTAACGAGCTACTTATGGTGTTTTAAAGAAATATTTTCAGTGTCAGCGTTGGTACTGTCGAATTCACAAATTATGAATTACTGAAAAGTAGAAAAAACAACAACTAAATAGCGGCGTATGTTATGCCGCAGGCCGGCTCGTAAAGTTATAATCGCCATCAGCTCTTTAATGTTTATTTTACTGAAATAATTTGATACGTTTCTCTTTCAGCGATACAAGTACAACATTAAAACCTAAACTTATGGGGGGAAACAATCACGATTCAAAAGGTAAAGTTTCTCATAGCTATATCTTATTTATAGTATTTGATGATACTTCTGCATCTGCCCCACCATGTTGCGAAGTGAGTTTGAGGAAGTGACGACACTTGAATTCGTTTATCATTTTCGCATGTGCTATTTTTATGCACAGTTCTTTTTGGTTTGGCATGGATTCTGCGTCCGGTATGGTGATTTTATTCAACTGTTTATAATCGACACATAAGTGACATAAGAATGAAAAGGGCATTGAGTATACTAGCGAATGCGACGATACGATGCATGCCATTAAAATGCTATTTGTTAAGACAATAATATGCAACTAGCTTGGCGAGTAGTGTTTCTTCCAGGCATCTCTTTGGGGGGAGTCTACCGCCCCCCTCCCCCCACCCCCGGAGAAAAAGTCTGGAAGAAACACTGTTGGCGGGGCCTTTTAAAAGTGAAAGATGTAGAATACGATGTTAGTGCCCATCTAGTCAATTTAGCATTGTGCAGTTTGAAAATACAAATTTAATTTTGTTTTCCTTTTAAAGCATAATTATAAAAATAATATAAAACTTTAATATTATGTGTAAGCTCCCACACCCTCACCCACTATCTGGATAAATGCATATTATAGCTTTGTTAACGTCCCCTAGCATGCAATAAATAACGCATTAATTTTAAGCGAGAAAGAACAAATCTCACGTCTGCTAAAGCTGGCCAACTTAAGTCAGATTTCCTGGTTGCTTAATTCAAGCAAAGATTTAGATGCGTGGGGAAGTGACAGTGTAAAGTCATTAGTAAACTGTTTTCTTTAGGCATGTATGTCTACACTCGTGTGGCTTACTTGTTTAGCTTTTGGTCTTTTAACTCCCTCTGTCTTTTTAGTGACATATGTCATAGAATTAGCCTATAAAGGGAATCTCTGCTGAACACTATAGACACATATATGTAAGCTATATAGTACGTAATTAATTCAGTATATATGATTTCAGTAACCCAACAATTTAAAAATAAAAGCTATACTCAAATGTTTTTTTTTTTTAGCCACGTGATACTTGCTAAGTTCTAAGCCTAAAGGTAGGTTTTTTTTTAAATAAATTGGCTTAACCGGACCCATATCTTAGAAGGCTGGTCATAATACTTAGCCTATATTTTAAAAATAAAATGTGTCAGTTGACTGCCGAAATGTTAATTACTATAAAAGAAAATTGGCTAACTGCACCTTTTATTTTTAAAAAGAAGCATGAAAATTTAATTTCTGAAACCGGCAAAACAAAAGCACAACCGGCATTAATACGCCATATTTTGTGCGTTGCGCCAACCCGGCCTGTCGCAGCCTGTGACGAGGCTTTGCGAGACTTTGACAAATGAATCCCGTCTTGGCGGCGACGTGATAATAGCGTGTTAGGAACATCTCCACAAGGCCGGCCCTTCTTCTAATTCTAGTGCTGTCTCAGGGAAGAATTAGAAAATTAGGGAAAAATGCAGTTCTCTGATGTAGACCGTTGGTAGCAACAATAAAAGGGGTTGGGGGAAATATTGTTATAGAAACGTTTAGCAGATCAATATGTTATTGCTGAAAGAAATTTACAAGACTTTCTTGTTCGGTTTTCTTTTTTTAAAATTGTACTGAGATTGTACTTCTAGAATTAATGTCGAAATAATGTATTAACGTGTGTGCATTATTTTTGTATGAATGCATTATTGAATCTGTATGACAAATATTTTGTATCTATAATTTTGCAAATGAAAATAGAAGTAAGTTCTTTATTTTCGTGGAATTATTAATTAGCCTACTGTCAGATCATAATCAAACGATGGTTGTCGGTAAATGGCCCTGACGTGACCTCATTCTCGTAACTCTCCCATGGGTTGAGGGACAGCGGCGTCCAGAAGGCGAGGAGTGCGCTGGCGTAATGACTGGCGCCCCACCACAGTGAAGGCACCCCACCCCAAATGACTGGCGCCTCACCCCAAATGACTGGTGCCCTCGGGCAGAGCATGGGTGAGCGGGCTGGACAGTGACGGTTGTCGTAAAAGATTCTGAGATTTCACCTAAATGTCAGTACGCAGTTCTATCCACCTTTAAAGTTTGCTAAACGGTTTGGACGAAAAATTGCCTTGTTTCATACGCCTTACTTTTCCACTCCAGTTTACCATGTAAGATGCCCCAGCCGGTATACCTAATTATTCACGCGTAAGCTCTGTTCTCTCGTAAGTGTTTAAAGTGAGATTTGGTTAATGCCATCACAGACCTGTCTTACGGTAGTTGGAACGTTTTAACCCATCCAATGTTGTTCATGAGCATGCAGTATACATGCTTTTTAAATTTTCTTTATTCTGCAACACTCTCTGAAAATACTTACTTTTCAAAACAAACACGTAAGGAATAAAATAACACACACTAAGGCAAAAAAAGATGAGAAAAAAAAACAATTTAATTCTGTATGCACAACATTCATAACAAACACAAACAACATTGCATAACTCGCACTTTTGTTTAAAAAATAAAAACAAAATAATGAGGAGACAAAATTTCTTTGATGTGACGTAGCCATCAGGAAACTCCCGAAAACTTTCGTTTATATCTCCACCTAATTGTTAGCTGCCCAGGTTTTTTCGTCGGGGCGACCAAGACATTTTTATTGGGCCAGGTATTAACACGGATTACAACACCCACAAGGATCCGTTTATTAGCGTGTTGACCAGTTTACCCCCAGAATTCCTATTTTGTCGTCCAACTATTTTTACATGGACACAGTGGGGGTTTATTTATTCCCCACGTGTAACCGAATTCGGTGTTAAGTACATACGTGTTGTCTCATTATAAAAACTTTATAAAAAACTTGCGTGACAATGTAACACTTTAAAATGTAAATGTTCTGACTATGATAGATTATGCACATTATATTCGCATATATATATATATATATATATATATATATATATATATATATATATATATATATATATATATATATATATGTTTTCCTTTTGGATGTCGGTTATTTGTTGTACATCACTTTCTTTAATGTTACTCTGATTTTTTTTTATGATAAAAGTTTCAGTTGGGTACGTTTTCTAAGTATTACATTGGGAACAAAATGTATACACCAGCGTGCTCTGGCTCAACAAAAAGGTTTACATGTTTTAAATGTTTCAAGAAGACCAATTTTTTTTCCATGAGAAATGTATAGCCTTTTTTTTTTAAATTTTGGACATAGCTACGGCACAAAACATGCGGAGAAATGTTTATCGTAATGTGTAATTATCCGTAGGGGATGGGGAGAAATGAGGAGGGGTTAAAAAACTGTCGCTAAAAACGACTGAAGCGGTTACGCCTACCCCAATTTTTGGAGCAAAGAAAAGAATATGTACATATGTACATATTATGATATTAGCAACAGAATAGAGAAAGTAAACATTTTACCTAAGTCGGTGATTCTAAGAGACAAGAACAGCGTGTCACATTAAACAAAAATAACTCATGTCTCGCCATAACAATTGTACAGTTGTAACAATATATTGTATACTGCGATTGGCAGTCGGATCTTGTACAAACTACACGACACTGGTCTCGCTCGATTTAACTTACAGATAAGTGTGTTTGTTACATATGAATATGTTTGTTTTCTTACATTGATATCTAGTTGCTAACTCAAGTCGTTCTTGGAACAACTAGCTTATTAACCTCTCCATAAATAAAGGTGTGAAATTTCTTTCGAAATAGAAGCACTATAGGAATATTTATATGATTCATTCTTTGTTTCATTCTTTTAGCTTTAATTAAACCCCGCATTAAAGCTAAAGATAGACAATAAATAAAGTTCATAAATATATGGGGAAAAACAGCAAAAGCTTTAGAAGATAGAAGAATGTCAAGATGACTATCAAAGCTACTTGTGAAGAATTGGCCTCAAACCGACCAGCGGGCAGGCCAAAAACAATTTATGGTTTGTCAAGTTAACTCTTACGATTCGTTACTGTTCAATTTAGAATGTGTAGATAAATAGTAAATAAAGTCATCCCAGCTCGAAAATTTTGTTTAAATCTCGCTAAAGTCAAATGATTCCGTTCGAAACTTATAATTAGGTCAAGATACACTCAAGCTCGTAAAAAGTAAACTATATAGGCCTATCAAGAATATTAAATAAAGTGAACTATGATCCAGTTCATTATTTACTATAATATTAACAAAAACTATTGGCTTTCATCTAGTAGTAGGAGTAGTTAGTAGTAGTAGTAATAATAATAATTGTCTATAATTTAGATGCTAACCTTAATGGATATCTTATGTTGATTTTTTAATACTTAAAATTCGCTAAACAAAAGCAGGCTTGCCAGATTGGCTCCCGGTTGGTTGTTTTGACTTTGGCTTGGAAACCAACTTTGGAAAGGGTTTTGAAAGTATTGTGGCTGTGGTTGGGTTGGTCTTGGCGGAGGTTGAGGTCGGTGGTGCTGATGTGTCATCAAAAAGGACAGCGGCCAGTAGTCGACATCCATACCGTACATTAACCAGGGGTAGACGGACTGCGGCCTCTGCTGGGGCTGGGGGAGGGGAAATGGTCGCAGTGGGCCGGGTTGTCCGTACGGGTTGACTGGTCCTGTTTGAGGCCGCTGGGTGGTGCGGACGGTGGTTGTGGTTGGAGTAGGTTTGCTGGTTGTGGAGGTTGTCGTACTTGATGTGGTTGTGGTTGGAGCTGTTGTTGTTAGTCCTGCTTGTGGGTCAACTTGACCGTTGAGAGTGACATCCGGTCCGACAGGAGCGGTGGTAGGAGCTGCCTGTGTTGTTGATGGTGTCGGCTGTCCTGGTGCGGCTGCTGTAGTCGTTAGCCCCGCTGCAGGGGCTGTTGTTGTCTGGTCGTTGTTTGACGCCGTTGTTGAAACTGGTGCTGCCGATGTGGTCTCACCAGCAGCGGCGGGGGTCGTACCAGCCGCAGTTGTAGCGGCGGGGGTCCCAGTCCCCCCAGCCGCAGTTGTAGCGGCGGGGGTCCCAGTCCCCCCAGCCGCAGTTGTAGCGGCGGGGGTCGCACCAGCTGCAGTGGTAGCTTCGGGGGTCCCAGTCGCACCAGCTGCAGTGGTAGCTTCGGGGGTCGCACCAGATGCAGTTGTAGCGGCGGGGGTCCCAGTCGCACCAGCTGCAGTGGTAGCTTCGGGGGTCGCACCAGCCGCAGTGGTAGCGGCGGGGGTCGCACCAGCTGCAGTGGTAGCTTCAGGGGTCGTACCAGCCGCAGTGGTAGCGGCGGGGGTCGCACCAGCCGCAGTGGTAGCTTCAGGGGTCGTACCAGCCGCAGTGGTAGCGGCGGGGGTCGCACCAGCCGCAGTGGTAGCTTCAGGGGTCGTACCAGCCGCAGTGGTAGCTGCGGGGGTCGCACCTGATGCAGTCGTCTGAGTTGTGGTGACGTGAACTGTCAAAATATTTAAATAACAAAAAGCTAAAATTAGATAGGAATACAATTTGATTTTCCCAAGACAACATACAATTCAAATAATAATGCTACATGTATAGGTAAACACAAGTTATTATTGCATTGTATATCCTTTAGCTCCAACTGAAGCTGGAGACACAAAATTGGTATTAACGTGTAGGGAAAAAATGCTGTTTTTGTGGTATAATTTTATTTGAAATTAGTGGAGTTTAAAAACTGCGAGCAACAACCTATCTTAAGAAGTGAAACCTGATGGGCGCAGGTAATTGAACAAGGTTTGAGTCAAAAGTCAACTAACAAAACATTTATTGCCAAACACCGAATGTTTCAAAATTTTGATCTCATTACCAGATATGGCCAATGTGCCATTAATTAATTGAGCCATGACCATATGTCAGCTTGGACATGCGGTCTGGGCATTAGCTGATGCTGACCAACCAGATATTGATCGAAGGTTGTCTGACATTAAGGTCAAGCCCATCCTAATTAACTTCTGATTTTAAAAATTTCAATCATACAATTTTCATTCTGCATCTGTTATATTTAAAATGTAAAGTTTCACCACTTTAAAGTAGCTAAAGACGTCATTACATTTAAGACTACACTATCAACCTAGCGCCCGTTGTATCTCTCCCTTAACGGGCCATTTATCTAGTTTAAATTATAGTTTTCTCTTGTTTTTCGTACTTTGAAATGGACACCTAACTAAAAACTAAATTTGAAGGGGTTCAGTACCTGACACAAGAAGCATCAACAACACCGCCTGCACTGCGTGATAAAGTATTGACCGACACATTTGTAATCTGTGAAAATAAAACAAATCCGTTTAGTATTAATTCACAGATTTATAAACTGGTAAAGGGAAAAAAACGAATTAGTAGTAAAATAATAGGTGAGTAGAGAATGCTTATCTTATTTAATAATAATAATAAAGAAAAGTTAAGTGTTAACAGGGACATGTTTTTCCTTTGTATAAATTGCAGTATCATCTACATCCCCATCTCTAAAATTATAAAAGTGGCTAAAAAATTAGACACAGAAGTATTTTTCCACACAGCCATCAGTTTCCAAAAAAAAAAAACATTTTTACATTTACTCAATTTTTTCAACCAGATATTAATTTACAGCAGTTTCTGATTATTGTAAATAATTTTATGAAAGAATAAAAGCTAAACAACACTTGCCTTTATTTCAAAGTGTACGAAACAAAAGAAATTCACAAAAGGTAAATCCTACGATGTAAAAAAAATTGTTATCTCCCTTTACTTTAATCCTAGGACTACACTGTTCTTCCGCCCAGTCTAAAATTGTTTGCATAAATGAAAGTTAATTACACGAGCGTTAACAAACGACTGCTGCTCGCCGTCAGCCAGCTAAGCTTATATATAGCCCTGTATCTTCTGGTCACGACGTTAAGTTGACGTGCTGCTGACACCTGACAGGACTGTCCTAACTGTCCTCCCCACCCTTCCTTAGACATTCACCGTCCGTCCCACCTGATGAATGGATACCACAGGGGGAGGGACGGGGAGTGGATAAATGCTTCACGTAGCACTTATGAAATGTTTGTCTTGTTATGAATTATTATTATAAACATGTTATTTTTATAGGTATTTTTTTAGATGTATTTTTTTGACAGGATCATAATAAATAAGTTGTTTTTTTTAGGGATTTTGCGACTAAAATCATAGCCGGCAATAGCAATCTACCACATCGCACTAACCTCATCTAGAATAAAACAGTTCACAATGAAAGTGAAATTAAGAAGTTTGTTAATTGTTTTAATTTCTAAACTTCCAAACTAGGTAAATCTAAGAAGTAAAGTAATTGGCATCAGTGGCGTAGTCAGGATCATCTCATGGGGGGGGGGTTCAATTTTCTCTCAAGCATTATATATATATATATATATATATATATATATATATATATATATATATATATATATATATATATATATATATATATATATATATATATACAGAGGAGTCTAGGGGGGGGGGGTTGTAACCTCCCTAACCCCCCTTGCCTACGCCACTGATTGGCATACTTGTATGAGGAAATAAACAGCTGAGGAAACAAGAAATTTTTAAGCGATTATGAGACAAAGGAGGAATTAGAAACATTATTGACTTGAGTGTAGCATATCAGATGGCTGTTTTGTTACACTTGTTCAGTATTATGGTCTGATAAGCAAAGAGGTAAATATCTACTGGCTGTCAAAGCTAACAAATTATACGTCAAATGAAAAATAATTGACTTCATTAAATTTGTTGGAAATTGATAGTAACTTCATTTCTCCATCTTTATCTTTAGTATGAGTGGTTGAGAATTGTCATTTGAGGTTGGTTTTTAAGTCAAATTGATGGTAGTGCCACTTACTGATAAGAAAATTACTGTGTCAATGGATTTTAATTCAGTTGATCGATAGCTGGCTTGCTCAGATACCCACTATGTATGTTGTGTAGACTTATCTTATTGTCAATCAAAATTCTATCGTGACGTCATTTGCTTTGATGCTTCCATAAATAAATTAAACACCATCAAATTTTGAATTTTTTAGTCGAGTTTGTCTATTTTTTATATTTTAATATTGTTTATTCGTATAGAAAATAGTTTCTCGGTCAGCTGTATGTGAAAATTGCACCTAAACACTTTAAGTGACCAGCTAACTTTGAATACTGCAATACAAATACATTACTGCATAACACATAAATTACGGCATACCGAAAAGTCTCGAGTTCGAACTTTTCGAACCCTCGGGCTGATGAGGCTCGTTAGCTGGGGACAGCCATTCTTCTAGGAGAGACAACTCCAACAACTGCTGCAAATCCAAAAAGGAAAGGCAGGCTGAAATCGGAGTCAATGGCATCAATGGCGCAAAACCAATTGACACGTATACTTAATTGTGTTAGAGTGGATCCCTTCTAACACTAAAATTAAGAACGAAGAAGAAGAAGAAGACTGCATAACAAATACATGTTGGTAGATGACAACAGTGTGACGAATGCTACCGCGTATTAATAAAAAATATTAATCAGATTTTTAAATCAATTATCCAAGAATTCCACTTGTCTCATTTTCTGTAATTTTAATAATTATTTAACCCACTTTATTTAATCGACCTCGTCGACTACCTATTTCTGTGACAAACAACCAAATTTAGAACCAAACTCATCTATCAAACAGCAAGGAAAAATTAATTTGGCCTCCAGTAGCACAAAAATAGCCCAGGCCAAGCCCAAGTTCCGTGTGACGCCTTGATTGTGCTAGTAGATTAATGAGGACGGGTCGGACCAAACACATTCCCCCTCCACGTCTAACCACGGCTGGTCACGGATTTCTCAATGGCGTATGAGAAAATCGTGGTCAATTTTTTTTGGTTCCTTCTCGCATACGTCACAACAGCCTTGTCCTAGGGGTAAAATGTTTTTTATGTTTGTTGATCTGGCCACCGTAAAAACATGTCAACCAACATAAGTCAAACAATAAATAGTGACCTGAGTAAAACGTAGTTTCACTCCGTTACCTTCCAGTGCTATTTATAGCAGTGGGTGTTGCCGTTTAGCTCTTGGGTACCTGGCAATAAGTTACTACAGCAAGTACTTTATTACATCTAAATTATATATATATATATATATATATATATATATATATATATATATATATATATATATATATATATATATATATATATATATATTTGTGTGTGTGTGTGTGTGTGTTTGTGTGTGCGTGATTGTGTGTAGGCTCTATAGCCTTATATGTGTCCATATCTTAATATCGTTTTAGTGTTAATCTTTGTGCATATCCATTCGTGTTTCTATGCTATGTTAATGGTGTATCTCTGTGTATTATGTATCCGTTTGATTGTCTGTTAGCCTGGCTGTTTTTTATGTGTTTGGGTTTCTATGATTGTATCTCTGTGTATTGATCATAATACACCCCCCCCCACCCGTTTGATTATCTTTCAGTGTTGCAGTGTGTTAGAAGACTGCTGTGGACTCTGTCACTTTTTGAACCCTATCTGCTCTAGAAGAAGGGAGATGACTCTAATGACGTCAAGATCCCGCATGTAACGGATGGACGAGATGGTGGGGGCAGCTACAGGGAGCTGCCAATGAGACGCTCTTCAGTTAAGAAAGACGTCCATTCAGCTTGAAGAGACCTCAGACAATCGCTCGTTCGGACATAATGGGATACAAGAAGGACCACGGTGGGGTCGTTACAATGGGAGGTGGAGCCAAGTGTAGCTTGAGAGGATGGTGTTTAGAGGGAGGAGTCAGAGAAATACATTTAAGTAGGGTGGCAGTGGGGAGGAGTCGGATGTTTACAGAGAAGGCGGTGAGGGAGTCGGTAGCAGTTCTCATCAAGGAGGGTTCTCAAAGTAACAGCCTACACCCAGGTCCCCATACAAACATCCCACACCCAGCTCCCCCCCCCATACAAACATCCCACACCCAGCTACCCCCCCATACAAACATGCCACACCCAGGTCCCCATACAAACATCTCACACCCAGGTTCCCATACAAACATCTCACACTCAGGTCCCCATACAAACATCTCACACTCAGGTCCCCATACAAACATCTCACATCCAGGTCCCTCATACAAACATCTCACACTCAGGTCCCCATACAAACATCTCACACCCAGGTCCCCATACAAACATCTCACACTCAGGTCCCCATACAAACATCACACATCCAGGTCCCCCATACAAACATCTCACATCCAGGTCCCCATACAAACATCCCACTTCCAGGTCCCCCATACAAACATCTCACACCCAGGTCCCCATACAAACATCTCACACCCAGCCCCCACCCATACAAACATCTCACTCCAAGGTCCCCATACAAACATCTCACACCCAGATCCCCATACAAACATCTCACACCCAGGTCCCCATACAAACATCTCACACCCAGGTCCCCATACAAACATCTCACACCCAGGTCCCCATACAAACATCTCACACCCAGGTCCCCATACAAACATCTCACACCCAGGTCCCCATACAAACATCTCACATCCAGGTCCCTCATACAAACATCTCACACCCAGGTCCCTCATACAAACATCTCACACCCAGGTCCCCATACAAACATCTCACACCCAGGTCCCCATTTAAACATCTCACACACAGGTCCCCATACAAACATCTCACACCCAGGTCCCCATACAAACTTCTCACACCCAGATCTCCATACAAACATCTCACACCCAGGTCCCCATACAAACATCTCACACCCAGGTCCCCATACAAACATCTCACACCCAGGTCCCCATACAAACATCTCACACCCAGGTCCCCATACAAACATCTCACATCCAGGTCCCTCATACAAACATCTCACACCCAGGTCCCTCATACAAACATCTCACACCCAGGTCCCCATACAAACATCTCACACCCAGGTCCCCATACAAACATCTCACATCCAGGTCCCCCACTTAAACTTTTAACTCGGGGATCTAGTAGACACCACTAAGTCAGCCACTGCTGGGGCGACCATTTTAAGTTTTTTCTTCTTTACATTTGTAAAGTATGAAAGCTAAATACAAACAACTTGTAGGCCGCTAGGTCACACACTGGCTTACACTAAAGAAGGTAAATTTTTACCTGGCAATGTATTAGCCCTGTTGTGTGTGGGTTTTAACGGGTGTGTGGATAACTCTCTGACAGAATAGTTGAGTAACAGGGTTGTGGGTGCTGTGGGGGAGATTAGTTGGATGTATATAGGATTAGTATGGTTTACATGGATTAAAATTAAAATTAGCTTTATGTGTTGTTGTGTTTTCTATTTCACTAGACCTGATTGCAGAGTACAATGTTTTGATAAAACGGGCTTTAAAAATCTAGAGATAACTCAAGGCTTGTTGAAAACAACAAGCCTTTAAATTCACCGGATGCATGTCTGTTTTTAAACTACTGTTTTGTTTTTTCGCTATAACTTTTATGCTAATTATTTTTGTTTACTTAACAACGGTGTTCTTGTCACAAAAATGCTAATTTGTCAAAATGTACAGACACGTCACAAGTCACAAACGATACCATCCCTCCCCTTCAACAAAAACACGCGTTTGTAGCCAGTACTAATTGTATATGCTAATGTTGTATATTCTGTTGTTTTATATGCTAAATTGTTGTATGGCAGTTTTCTAAGAATAGTGTCTGTCTCGTGAACCAAATAAATGATCTTGTTATTATCAACCAGAAGGGAGTATACAAAATTGTATTGGGAAAATAATAACAGAACAAATGGCATAGAATAGGGTGCGTGTGTAATGGTGCTGGTGTGTGTGTGTGGGGGGGGGGGGGGTGGTTCTGGTAATGTGTTTAATACAAATGGAATATTATACATATATATATATATATGTATATATATATATATATATATATATATATATATATATATATATATTAATTTACAAACCCTGGCTTCAGTCCAAACATTGAGCTACATGGTTGCTGGTATAAGAATATATCTATACAAACTTTATCAACAAAAATAGATTTACAAATACTTTCCAAGAAACCTTAGCTTTTCCTTCTTATTTAACTTAAGATAAAATACATTTTAATGTGCACACAAAATTAAATAATTGATAATTTTAGCAAGTCAAGTTTGTTTTTTAAAAAATGATAGTAATGTAAATTTAGTTTTAAGTTTTAACGATGCTCAAATGTTGTATTTATTTTAAAAAATCCATAATGTCTTTGAGCTAGCTACATTTTCCCAACTTCAAATGCATGGCTTAAAACATGTGGTTAGACTAAAACATGTGGTTAGACTAAAACATCAAGAGAAAAGAAAGTAGGGCGCACTTTCTTCTCAATAGATTTAAATAAAAATGTATTTCATTTGAATCTGATGTGACGATTTCCGTTAATTCATCTTAAAACACTAAGCGTACATTTAGTGATATAGATGATAGACTTATTTTTTTTTACTTTACTTTTGTTACAGGCAGAATGTTCTTAAAGTTTTCCAGAATTTTAAAATGTAACATATTTATAATGTCAGTGAAAAGAATAAAACAAAATTAATGGAAATCAATAAATTGTTATAAAAACGTAAATTTACTTTTAATTTTACAATGCTCAAAATAAAACTTGAATCATGCTATCGGTATTTTGAGATTTGTTTGTGCTCTGGTCAGAATGAGGGCGTATGTTTTAGAGCTTACATGTGTACCTATTTAATTAGGTGGTAGGTCCTACGTACATTTGTACCTCATTTAACTACATGGTAGGTCCTACGTACATTTGTACCTCATTTAACTACATGGTAGGTCCTACGTACATTTGTACCTCATTTAACTACATGGTAGGTCCTACGTACATTTGTACCTCATTTAACTACATGGTAGGTCCTACGTACATTTGTACCTCATTTAACTACATGGTAGGTCCTACGTACATTTGTACCTCATTTAACTACATGGTAGGTCCTACGTACATTTGTACCTATTTAACTAGATGGTACTACGTACATTTGTATAAATAGATCCTACCATCAACCAGGGCTACCTTAAGCAAGGCTGAAAGAAACTCGCCCTAACACATCTTATAAATAACTGGGGGTAGCCAACCGTCTGACGCGGCACCAGGAGCGTTTATCGATCCAGACAGGACCTCATGACACCCCCCGTACTGCCCCCCGTCGCTACGCTGTTTTTCCACAGGCCAGCTTCTCGCTCCACCCCCTTGCCGTCCCTACCTCCTCCCCCGACTTGATCGAGAGAAGCCAGGATTCGCGGAACTTGAAGGGCGTCTACTGAACGGCACGTGCCTCCGATGCCCCAGCGACGCTCGCTTCTAGGGCTTCCGCGCTACGGAACTCAAATAGACGTGCATCGTCTTGGACGCGGATTCCGCTGGGAGTTTGCCGGCTTCCCTATCTTTACCCAATCATCGTTCCGCGATTGGTTTCTACTTCTTGTTTTTCTTTTACCATTTTAATAACTACCCGACACTTCTTCTATTTTCCTTGAACGTCGTTCTCCGGGTGTTCCCCCCCTCTCTCTCTCGTCCTCACGCCAATATCGAAAAGTAATGAACAGTTTCTCGCTACAGTTGACAGAGTGTTCTCCCCTTCCGACTTCCGCTTTGCGTTACCAAGGCAACGAAATAGAAGAAAATACAGCGGTTTCTTTATAAAAAAAAAAGGTGGAAATACAAGAAAAAAAAAGTGGAATAAAAAATTCTTTATTTGTATCGGGCAAAGTTGTGAGTGATGTCGAAGCCGTAGTTGCACGGAGAGAGCGTTTGAACCTGTGTCCGGGATGGAGGGTGACAAATTTGAAGGGAAGCGACTCCGATTTCCATCGAATCAACACCACTCTTAAAGTGACTGATATTTAAAGACCACAGGCTAGGCACCACCATGACAATTACCAGCAGAATTATATTTTCGTCTTGTTCTAATCACAGGATAATCCACAAACTCCAGGTAAGTTGAAGAAATTATTAAATTAAATAATCTTTAATCCATGTAAACCTGTTACAAAAACAATGCTATTTTCAGAAACCAATAACTAATATTTTATACTGCGTGTTTTCAAATATTAATAATAATCAGTCCCTTGTTTTTCAAATCTTAGTAAAAATATAATCAAACATGTCTGAGGTAATAAAGAAAAAAAGATATAGACCTAATCAAACAAATTTAAATTGATGAAAAACTTAACATTTAGTCTTCAAGTTAACAAACTGCAATTTACTTACTCATATATTACTAACCTAATAACCTGTATGACATTTTAATTGGTGTTAAGAATAGCAGTAATGTTATAGACACAACTAAAATCTTTCTGAATAATATCTATTCTAATCAAAATATCACCTTCTAGACATTGTGTTTGTAGGCTAATATAGAAACTAATTCTAATGTGTTTACTGTGTTTATAAAGGCAAAGTTAAAAGATATTTTTTTTAAAAATTAATGTAATGTTTTAAGATGTTCATATAGGCCTACATTTAAGAAGAAAAGTTTTTATGTAACTTTGAAGAGGTTTCTCCTTTTTATAACTGGTTCTAACATGTTCAACTTTACAAAAACAAACAATAAATAATCACCATGTAGAAAAAACTAGTTTCTTAAGATAAGACGGATATTTAAAAGCAATTAGATAAATGCCGAATATTATGAAAATTTATAAAAATGCGTCTGTATTTTCTAATCAAATCCATATTTACTAAAATGTTGTTTACCTATATTCTACTATCATTTTGAAGCTTAATTTTTATTTTTAAAACGTAAAATACCATTTCGAAGATTATGATTCAGCGGGCAGGTGAAGTAAATTTACCTGTTTTAGTTACCTTGGCATCTAAAGGGATGATTTGGCCCAGCCGCTTTTACTATCCGTAACGTGAGTAAGGCATTCGTCAAAGCTAGGTGGACTCAGGGACGCCCCAAAGACTCGAACTGGTTATCCTAACTGGAGACTATAGAGTTAGTAGTCGAACCGCTACTGTTCGACCTCGTCGTCCCTTTTATGTTTTTATTTTGATAGTGGTTTTACAATCAGTATTTCAACAAGTACGGCTTTTTATTTTAAAATATAATAAGAACATATTCAATATTTTAAAAAAAAATTAAGTACAAATAGGCAATTCAGTTTTTACCAATGTTTAAAATGAGCTCTTCTAATTAATAAATTAACATTTAATTTTTATACAATAATTTGATTTTAATTAAATTAAATAATACACGTCTTTCAGCAGCGGATTTAATGTGACTTAACGCTTTTTATTCTTAATTTTTTTTTCGTATTTCTATTCGTGATGTCTTGCACTTGCAAGTTTTGGAAGGTGAGAAAAGCGTTTATTATAGAACAACTGCAATGTTTTATTATAGAACAACTGTAATCTTTTATTATTCAACAACCTTAATGTTTGATTATAGAGAATTAAAAAAAAAAAATTTATTAAGAAAAATGTCCTTAAACAAAGGTTAGAAAACGGGTTTTTTTGGTGTAAGAGGAATGAAAAACTTTAAATAATTAAGCTTTTTTTTTTCAAAAATGTATTCTTTTCTTTACTTTTTCATCATTATTCTATTAGCTGCTTTCACTGGTTGAAGTATGGTATCGCTGGATAAATGTAACGGTTTCCCAATGATACCATTTTCTTTAGATCCTTTACGCAATTTATTTATTTTTATGCGGCGGTCACAACAGAAGAATAATTCGCTTTTAAGTTAAAACAGTTTTAAAACAGTGAGTAGCAATTTTATACATGCTCCTGAAATCATTATGGTAGCGCAAATAGGGACTGCACATGTCGTTTTGAAAGCGTTTGGTCAATCTGGAAACAATAGAGAGAAAGTGAAGCGGAAACAGCTTAAACAATCACTTACTATAGAGTCGGCCGTTCTTTATATTTAATTTAGAACATTTGCAGACCGCTTTTATGGCTATTGCTCATAAATACTTTGTAGAAATTTACAAGTAATTATAAAGCAATTTTCATTGGTTTCATCCATAAATATTATCACAATAAAAAGCCCATGTATACACTTCTCTCTCTGTAGTGAGTTTTTCTTTCACATTTTCCGATGCTAAGAAACTGTGTCTTCAACAATATAATTTATGTAGAACTTAAAGATAAATATTTTTGTTTAGAAACATTTGTTGGTTATATTGAATGTTTAAACATAATTCTATTTAAAGACAGTAATTAAAGTAAAGACATATTTTAAAGTAAAAACACCCATTTCATTAATCAAACGTAAAATTAATGCTTTAGTTTTTAACACCACAGGACATAGATCTCATTAAAATAAACCTGGCGTTCTATTCAAACAGATCTTCAAGAAATATTACTATTGTAAATCTGTATCAGTCCTCACAAGCCGATGATGAAAACTGTAATACTAAAGCGAACACACAACTGACGCTGTAAATTACATGTCTGAGGCGGAAAAAAAAATAAAAAAAAAGATCTTCAAAATCGAGAATATGAAGACAATAATGAAGCGGACAGTCAAATGATACTTTTGTCGGCCAAATAAATAATACACAATCGTTATTAGTTTTATTTAAATTAACTAAGGCACTGAATCAGTTTGAGCATTCGATAAGGGGCTTTTTTTCATATTGGTATTTCTTCTGAGATCGCAGTAACGCATGACAGATACGCTAGTAAAATAATAATACTCGGAAGAAAAATCGACACAATACACGATAACATTTAATAAACGTAATCATTTGGAATTGGCAGCAAACTTCTAATTCGGCTTATGATTATGATATATGCAGTAGCGTAGCGAGGGGGGGGGGGGCGGGGGCGGGGGGGGGGGACATATGTCCCCGGGCGCCGACCTTAGGGGGCGCCAAAATGGGTTGGAAAAATAAATTGAAAGGTTGAGGGGGGTGCAAATCGAAAGTTTGTTGAGGGGGGGGTGCAAATCGAAATCTTGAGGGGGGGGGGGTGCAAATCGAAAGTTTGAGGGGGGTGCATATCGACATCTTGAGGGGGGTGCAAATCGAAAAGTTTGTCCCCGGGCGCCGGGAAGGGTCGCTACGCCTCTGAATATATGAAAGTAATTGCAGAATGTTATACTATTTGTCCCAAATTGTATTAGGTACTGATCAAAGTTGGGTAGACTGAGTGGGGCTCTAGGCACTCGAGTAGGACATCGAACTCAAGGCATTCGCGTTTAAAATAGGCTGTCTCTAGTGGTCAGCTAAAATACGTCGTTATTAGTATAAGCGCGTTAATGATCCAACTTGACCACACCCACTAACCCTCCCACCCCTCACAGGCTAGAAATGGACTCGCCCTACACATCTAGCTCCAACATCGACGTGTGGAGGACAGGTTTAGAGGAGAACTCACCCCCACCCAATATTTTGTTCGATCTCACCCCACGTGACCACGGCGAATCCAACATGACGTCACTGGGGTTAGGACCACTGGAACTGGAGCAGCTGCCGAATTTCTTCTCTCTGCCCTCCTGCCCACCTTACAAGTACGGCCACATTGGTGACAGGTAGGTGACTTAAGCAATAGTCAGGTGTTTAGTGTCGGGGGGGGGGGGGGGGGGCACTGCATGCATGGTGACAGGTAGGTGACTTAAGCAATAGTCAGGTGTTTAGTGTCGGGGGGGGGGGGGGGCACTGCATGCATGGTGACAGGTAGGTGACTTAAGCAATAGTCAGGTGTTTAGTGTCGGGGGGGGGGGGGGGCACTGCATGCATGGTGATCATATGTGAGGGAGAGGGGGAGGTTACCCCAAATAAGTGAGGTAATGAGGTGATTAATGTGTGGGTGGTGATCCAGCATGTTTGTTGTGATTAAGTGTGGGGAGATGGCCCATCATATGATGTGTGATTGATGTATGAATACTACGTTGATCCAGTATGTATAGGATGTGATGTGTAGGTACAGTGAATGGAGAATTGGACAGATGTTTGAGTACAGTAAGTCAGTCATGTGTGAGATTGTGTGGATAACGGTGAAGGACCTAGAGATGAGGTGGTAAGGTTGGACGGAATGTGTGGGGAGATCATCTTGTGATGTGTGATTGATGTGTGAATACATTGATCCAGATTGTGTGGATAACGGTACAGGACCTAGAGCTGAGGTGTTAAGGTTGTACGGAATGTGTGGGGAGATCATCATATGATGTGTGATTGATGTGTGAATACATTGATCCAGATTGTGTGGATAACGGTACTGGACCCAGAGCTGAGGTGTTATGATTGTACGGAATGTGTGGGGAGATGTGTGATGTGTGATTGATGTGTGAATACATTGATCCAGATTGTGTGAATAACGGTACAGGACCTAGAGCTGAAGTGTTAAGGTTGGACGGAATGTGTGGGTCCGGTAATGTGTGATAGCCGTTTACAATACACCGTCCGTTCTAAATATAAACGCATTTGTTTACGTGTGTGTAACATGTAATCTAGGTAACGTGTGAAGAGAAATTAGACACCTATCATAAACTCTAGAGCAGTAGGTTCCAAACTTGCGGGCACGTCTCCGTGTGGACTAGGAATAGGTTTTAAAAAAATGAAAAGCTACTTTATCGGACCTGATAATCAGTATAGTCCCTAACGTGAGTTAGATACTATTCCGAGGAGAATGGATTCAGGTAGGTCCAACTCATTTGAGACCTGAACTCGAGACTTTCGGGCTAGCAGTCGTGCGTTCTACTGTCCGAAAATATTTTCCCTAATGGCTAGTTGTAGTAAAAAGTTTGACAGGAATTTACAGTCTATATAAAAACAAATCTACTATATCACAGTATAGTATCTGGTATATCACAGCGTTATGTAGTGTCCCGCCTGTCCTATGCTTGTCCTATCATCAAAAGTTGTTTCATATCTTAATTTGATTATTGTTTTGAAATTTAGGCCAATAAGGTTGTGTGTGAAGTTCAGGCTAAAAACACCTATATAATCATTTCGATTTTTTTTTTACATTTGATAAGATGGGTGGGAAGGCGTAAAATTATATTTCGCCGACTGCTAAATAATCAAACAATATTCACTAACAAAACTCTTCCTTGAATTCTTTATTCTAGTAGAACCGCAAATTCCGATTCTACAAATAAAGTTTATTAAACGGTTTTAGTTGTTGTTTTTTTTTTAATTCAGTTGATCGCAATATTTTTTTCTTGTAAATTATCGTCTGCATAGATATTTAAAAAAACAACTGACGTTAACAAAATTGTTATTGTTTTAAATATAGCGCCGCAGATTTAGAAAATAAACAGAGTAGTTAATTATTTCCATCCTTCGTATTTTAACGACCACTACAACAGCTGCCAAAATTTAGCTCAAAAACCAAAATCAACTGTTTTGTTCGGTGTTTAATATAGCCGTGTCTATCAAACCCCGGCAGGAGAGGTGGATACACATTGGCCGGCACAGCTTGTTATTGCAACTGACCCCTGTCTGTTCGCGTCTGCTCCCCGTAAGTCGTCTGACCTACACGCGTGGGCACTGGTCAATGTGTTATTAGTTCAACTAGCCCAGCAGGCTTGCGTCGACCTGCTCTCGCTAACAGCCCCTTCTCCTCCCGCTACATTGTGGTCGAGTTGCTAGACAAACACGCGCATACAGCGCTCAGTTCTGACAGACGGATCTATTTGAACCAATCTTCAACAGATTTCTCTTAGCATATGCCAGGTGCTCGTCTAGTTAACTTGCAATACCGCGGCGAATGTTTAAAAAATGGAAGCGGAAAAAATAAACGAAGATATAAAAAATAATACTAAAAAAAAAGATGGCGTGTATAGGTTGGTGTATGGGTGGGATAGCGGAGGGAAAGAAAACTAACGAACTATAGTAAAAAAAAAACTAACTATAAACAAACGTGAACGATTACTATAAATAAAATAAGGAACTAACACCAATTAGTATTGAAAACCAAAGTAATTTGAGCCGATCTTGAAGAGAATTTTGTTTGAAAGTAGGCCTGCGTTATGTTCGCCTTGTTACTTGTACCTATCGCAACGTGTATTTCAACAGGCTGTCATTGATTGTAAGAATATAAATAGACATAAAATTAAACACATGGTTATGTGTTAGATTAGCATACATTATACGGGAACCGTAAATGAGCTTTATGACATTTTTAAGACTTTTACCAAAGGAGAATTTAGGAATACACATTAAAATTGCCAAAACAATTTTAAAATACCTTCATTTTGACATTTTTTGATACAGTAGGAATTGTTTTAATTTGTTTTTTTCCGGATTAAAACTTGAAACTCAACTCATTCACGAAATCTCAAATTCAAAAGGCGCTTTAAAATATTTACATATTAAATCCGTTTAAAAGATAATCATTTACAGAGAAGTTATTGAAAATACAGAACCAACTAGTTTTTTAAAAATTATTGGTGGTATTGTAAATATAAAGATTTATTTCATTAGTTATAGATCTACAATCGAAAGACCAAAGAGAGGATCTTGCAACAGAAATTAACTTTACACAGCTGATGTTTTTACTATTTTTTTATTTATTAAGACTGAATTTGTGGTCCGTCTATTTAATTTCTAACAATAAATGGATATAAAATACACGGGAAAAAGGATAAACCATTGCGCTTACATTTAAGTTCTTTCTTACGTAACTAACAAATAACAAAATTGTTACAAATTATTTACATATTATCTTATTGAACTCCGACATAAAATTGAAAACATTTAACAAAAACAACGTATCTAAACAGACTTAATTTTTTTTTTATAAAGTGGTATAAGGTATAGGCCTACTTCTCCGTTTTTTTTTTTTTTTTTTTTTTTTTTTTGTTTTTGTGTGTGTGTGTGTGTGTGTAAAACCTAACAACAACCAAACACAAAACGGCTGTGTACTGTGTACAGTTATTAAAAACTCAGAATACAATTGTAATTTTAATACAAATAATTTTAAATAGTTATTATTGATTCAAAATTATTTAATATCACTAAAACCCTATTTTTGGCAGCCGGTCAATTTGCCGTCACCAAAAGAACATTTTATCGTCCTACTTAAAACACTCAACTAAGTTTTCACAATTTATATTTGTAAAAAACGGTGTTAAAATTTCGACTGGTTTAGCTTTTTTGGTTTCCATTGAAAAGCTGTGGTAATGTTAAATTTAATTTAAGAAACATTGTTTTTCAATTAAAAAAAAAAAGATTATTTTACGAATCATTTAGAAAAGATTTCTTTAATACATCATTGTGATATTTCGTTTTTGATATTAACGAGCGAAAATGCGTTGTTGCCCGCAAAAAAAATTCTGTGGATGTTCATAACCACTGCCACACTTTGTCACAGCAAGCGCCCCCCTCCTTCCTTAAATAACTTGGCACAAATAAGCCCCCCCCCCCCTCCCCCATACAAATACTTCACTAATCTTTGACCTAAGTATATGACTTTTTAAAAAAGTTTACTCTGGAATTGGCTATCTGCCATATGGCAGACATGAAAACGTGCGTTTTGGAAAGATAGAAAACAAAATATCAAGCATTTGTGGGAATATCCACTGTAAAAAAAATTCAGGAATTTTGTTATATATTGTTATTTCATAAAACTACAAAATTGCACTGTCTATTGTACGTGAAACCCGACCCTCATGGCCATTTCGTCACTAAATCACCCCATTCTTTTCATCTGTATTTTGTGGTTTAATATTATTTATTACTTTATGTAAGAAATTTAAGTTAAGTATATATGTTCTATATAAATTCGATTTCGTTCGGGGAGGGGGGCGGTGGGTGGGCGGTAGAGAGATGCCTGGAAGTAACTGATTCAGGCTGTGTGTCGCACATATGGTAAGGCGGTGTCTCGAGGATGTTTCAACATTCAGGCGGTGTGTCGCACATATTTCAACATTCAAGCGGTGTGTCGCACATGTTGTAAGGTGGTGTGTCCCACACGTTTTCCCAACACCCCGATGTGTTCTCCCACTCTCGTTAAACCATCACCCACCAGAGCCAGACACTAATCTCCCAAAAAACTACCCGGGAAGATTTGACCGGCTTCAGCCGCCTAATTTCTCCTTAGAGGGCTTCAGTGTGTCGTCGGTGTGTCCAATCTTGTCTTTTAAAATCAATGAACTGATTTGATCAAAATTTCACGCCTTCCTACGACTTCGACCTCTGAACATGAGCAGACAGAAGAGATAAAATAAGAGTGGGTCTATTTCTAATTTAAAAGGAAGAGATATCATCACAAATATGGCAACATAAAAATTGTGTTGTGAATATTAACAAGTTTACAGGATCGCAAGTTAATAGATCAATTAACGTTTTAGCGAATAGTTTTCGTGAGAATAACCAAAAATTTGAATTATACGTTGAATGTATTTTAACTATATCATTTCGTGTGTTTATGTACTCAAGTTTAAGTACAAGGTTTATATAGCCCAGGTATATGTTTTTTTTTTAAAATGAAGACTAGAACATGCTGAGGTCTAACCACTGTTTATATACACGGAGTATACTTTATAGTATTGTGATATTACCGGTGATCAATTACTAGGCAGCTCGCTAGATGCAAACTATCGTTGCTAAACTACATCCATGAATGCTATTCAGTATAATCGCCATTTTTAGCACAGACGTGTAGTTTGTTATGCTCTTATGTTTATCAATATATTCCCGATGTTTGTTGTTTTTTTCCCGCTGGTCCCGAGGCTGAAGAAAAGACCCGTGTTGGTTTTTGTTTATAGAAGTAGTGCTACTGTGTTAACTAGGGTAAAGTTTAGGTTTGGGTTTGGCGTTTTGTTATGTTTGGTAGATTCTTATTCTCACATTAAACTGGACGGTTCCATTTTTAAATACGAAAAAATAATATTACAGGAGATTTTTAAGAGCACTACATTTATAATTAGTTTCCATGATATCTACATGTAGACTTAAGCTTATTAAATTTATAAAATTTATAAAATGGGAAACACGACTAAAAAAAATAAAGTTTGACGCGAGAAACGCGAGTTATAAAGCAATTTAATTTTGGCGAGACTCATTAAAAATTTAATTATTTAAAAAAAAAATTACATTGACTACATCAACCGTATTTTAAAGCGCTAATTAATCCATGTTTATTTTACCTGACACTGCTCTCTGTTTGGCGTGGCGATTCAGCTCCAGATGTAGATACTGTATACAAACATTTGTTTTAAAAATATGTTTTTTTTTATATTTTGGTTTTATAATCCAATTAAATTTTCTTATGCTTTAAAATTCTATTTAATATTCTTTTTATTGTTTAAAAATATATTCTTTTCTTCTTCTTGCATAAATTAAAAAAATGTATTTACACTTTTTATGTTTTAAATGGATTTGATTACTTGTGTTATTTCCGTTTAGTTTTGATTTTAAACTGATGTTTCTACTCTATCCCCAGAGAATACCCTCCACCTAAAGGACCCCACGACATTGCCGACGCCTTGTTGTCACTGAAGCACGCAGTTGTCCACCCAGACCTTCGGGGCCCGTTATCTCCCCTATCGCCCCCACCCCCGCCCCAATCCATGTCCCACTTTGGCACGCCTCATTACTCGGGCCAGCACATGTCCAACTACAGCCTGCCCTCGCCCGGGCCCTACTCCCACGGGCACTACCCCCACGCCCACCCGTCGTCCCAGAGCTTGTCCTATTCAATGAACCACAACCCAGCTTCCATGCAGAACTCGTACGGAGCCCAACCTTTGGGCCCGCCACCACACCACCAGTACCCCCAGTACGACCAGTGTCCCAGCCCAACACTGCAACATCCCATGCAGACAGCCAACGTTCACTTCCCGTCTATGAGCGTCAACGTTTCCATGAGCATGAACGTCGGGATGCCGGCTAATCTTAACCTCGGCCCACCAGGCCCGGGGCAGTACAACTGCGGGAACAACCCCGGGGGTGGGGTCTCCCAGAACTGGTCTATACCACCACCCAGCCCTACTCTCCCACCGCAGAACACCGCCGCACTCTCCCAGTACCACACCTCAGCGACATCAAGTTTACAAACCCACTGCAACGGTTACACTGGTCAGTCCCACGCGTTCTCCCACTTCAACCCCGACTACAGATCTGTTCCGCCCGACCCACGGGCAAGCGTCTACTACAAACCCGTGCCGGAAAACTTCAAGGAGAGCAAGTTCTGCCAGATGAACCACCACCATCACCACCACCATGAGCATGTCCTCAAGCGGAGCAGATTCAGCGCAGACCGCTCCGTTCCTTCAGCTCCAGGTCTAGACGGAAGCCTCGTTAAAACAAACCTCTGCCGGATCTGTGGAAAAACTTACGCTAGACCCAGCACGCTCAAGACCCACCTGAGAACTCACTCAGGTGAAAAACCGTATAAGTGCAGCACGTGTAGTAAATCCTTCTCCCAGGCGGCCAACTTAACCGCGCATCTAAGAACTCACTCGGGAGAAAAACCTTTCCGCTGTCCAGTATGTGAACGCCGTTTTTCTCAAAGTTCTTCCGTGACCACGCACATGCGCACGCACTCAGGCGAAAGGCCGTACCGCTGCCGGATGTGCAAGAAAGCGTTCTCCGACAGCTCCACGCTGACCAAGCACCTCCGGATCCACAGCGGGGAGAAGCCGTACCAGTGCAAGTTGTGTCTGCTGCGCTTCTCCCAGTCCGGCAATCTCAACCGGCACATGAGGGTACATTCCAGTACCAGTTAACTCTTACATCACCGGAGCCGCGTAACAGTGAACCCCTGCGATGTTTGAGCACCAAACAGCACTTTAAAAACCTGTATGTTTACTCTTTCACTGCCAAATAAAAGTTTTCAGTCCGAGTTAATTCTCATTAAACAGATTCGGATAACAGCCCCTGGAGGGTCAACAGACGGTGGGGCTACTATACTCGATGACTCATACAAATCAGTATGGACAGTTAACCCTTGCACGGCATGTGAACACTAAATAGTGCTATAAAAACCTACGTCATGTTAACCCTTTCAGTTTCAAATAAATAGTTTTAAGTCTGAGATCTTACAAAAAAAGTAGACTATAACTGTTACCCCTCTACGGCAAACACGGGGTCTTGATTAAGCATTGACTCGTTCAACCCCGTATGCCATTAACCATTGCTCCACCAACACAAACTGGGTCTTCCGTGGGATAACTACGTCAGGAGAATTACGTCACTGCACACCTTATCAGCCGAACACCTTTCGGTGAGGTCTTACAAGCCACAAACATGTCATACCTGTTATTTAGCTGAATCGCCAAGGTCAAGGTAACTGAAGGTCAGGTGTCGGTGGTGCTAAATATAGACCAAGATTTATTTACGATATAATTTTAGCTGACTTTTGAGCGTAGTAGGAATCGTATTGACATAAGTATTCTCTCCTTAATTAACTAGGAGAGGGTGGGTGTACACGTTTGGCAACGATAAGTCGTTGAGGAAAAGTTTTGTGTCATAAATCTCAAGATTCGGGCGTTGTGTTCAAGTTTTCTTTGTGGATGTAGTGCGTTTTTAAATGTTAATGTTTTAAAACTGTTATAACCAACTAAATGGTTTGTGTAGCGACCGCGTTCACATTCTATCGCAGTGACATCTCCATTAGTTAGAGGCCTTACATTTGTTCGCTACCGACCAATAGACCAACTGGACCATGTAAACACTGTCATCAGTAGCCAGTATTATGTATTCATCAGTGCGTTGTGTAATCACAGCCGTAACTGTCTCGCTATAAAGTAAAATGTCATCTGTTTTGTTCTGGATTTAACCTCTAGGTCGCCCTTCATAACATGTCAACAATCCAACAGTGTGTCTACTTGTTTACGTTGTGTTATGATGTGTTTGTGTTCTTTATGAAACAAACAAAAATGGATTGCGTTTATATTTTTAAACTTTAAACCTATTTTAGAAAAAAAAATTAAGCTACTATTTTATTCCAGAAGCGGACGCTTTATAATTACTTAGTAAAATCAAAAAATTTTGTTTTCTTTATATAATGATTTTTAAATGTAATGTTTTAAAATTGCGAAGTTTTAATCAGGGTCCATATGCGAACATTCCAGATATGCTATTTTGGGAAAGTGTTCAATTTTATTCCTAAATTTATTGCATAATTAGATTACTATTCTGTTTTCAAATATGTATTTGTACAAGGCAAAGGAAAAACAAGAGGTAGATTTTTGTAAATAGTTTTAAAATAACCTTGCAAGATTTGGCATAATACTTTTATTTTAAACATCAAGCAGGGGCGTAGAGAGGGGGGGGGGGGGCGGGGGGTGCGGACCGCACCGGGTGACACCATTCAGGTGGGTGACACCAGGGCAAAAAATAGCAAAATATATAGAGAAAAACTTGAGGGGGGGGGGGGTGCAAATCGAAAACTTGAGGGAGGGGGCAAATCGAAAGTTTGAGGGGGAGGGGGTGCAAATCGAAAATTTGTCCCCGAGAAGGGTCGCTACGCCTCTGGGGGGTGACACCATTAAGTGCCGCACCGGGTGACACCCGACCTCGCTACGCCACTGACATCAAGTACATGTTTGCAGCTAAATATGAAAATAAAAATATGAAAATAAATAATTTTGTTGTTTGTTTGCCTTAAAGTTTAAATTATTTTTAAAAAATGTCTTCCACATTACAAAACATTCATAGCATTTAAATAACCTAGATTTTTATAAGTGGCTCTGATTTAATTTTATAGTTGTTAATTAAAAATCAATTCAATGCTCTATTTATTTATTTATTTTTTGTTGAGAATTTCATTTTCAATGCTCGATTTATTTATTTATTTTTTGTTGAGAATTTCATTTTCATTGTAAGTAATTTTTACAATTCCAAGGAGTTTAATTTAGGTTACGGCCAAGTCCTGGTCACTTAAATATTTACGTTTACTTGGACTTAGGTAAATAGAGAATCGATATCCGAAGCGAGTGACCAATATAGATATCGGTATGGTAACTAATGGTAAGTTTGTTTTGGTCTGGTATCTGTTAGCAAAAAGGATTAGGGTCAGGTAAGCTGATGCTAGTAATCAGTGCCGGCGCCAGGTTATTTAGCGCCCTAGGCAAAACTTATTAAAACGCCCCCTTTCACACAAATTAATTACTAAAACAGATGTATAAGAAAACAATTAATTAAAATTGACATATTAATTTATTATCAATTGCATACACGTTGTAAGTAGACAACAATATCAAATTTGACTTGCCTCCTTCGTCTCAAAAGTTTGTACTAATTCCTTCAATTCCAGTTTGCAAGCGTAATCACATTTTATTGAAATTGTTTCTAAGTCCATGAGTCTACTTTACGACATAGTCCTTCCCCCCCCCCCCCCCCCCCTTTAGAAAATGTTAAGTGCTTTAAGCTTGACTTTCTCAAGTTATAATTGTAAAATGTCTATATTGTGTGATTATGTAACGATTTCTTTTGTTTTAGAAAAATAAAAGGTTATAAATGTTATAGATTCCAGCCTAAAATTGTTATATATGAATCATATAGGAGAGGGTGAAAAATATGAAAAGACTAGATGTTTAATTTACAACTAAGACTGTAAGTCTACTAACATTAAGTATTGCAATCTACAACGGCTACTAATGTATTTGTTTTTCATCTTGATAATGCTAAATAAACTACCAAACTATTTTGTTTTGAACGTAAGCTGTATATAATTTTTACAATAGCAAATAATAACTTAAAGTTGTATTTATATATAAGCAGTCAACCTAAGGTTGAGGAATTTGAAATGAATGTAACGTTAAGCAACGAATTATCTCCCATTTGAAAATCCAAATACCAAAATTTCATTCAAGGGAAATAACTTTCACAAGAATAGTTAAAATTACCAAGTGTAATTTAGACATGCTTGAAAAACACAATAAAACTCTCTAAATTTTAATACGTAATAATTATAGCAAATCTTTTATATAAGCTATGTAACCTTGTGAAAACAATATATTTTACATATTGAATACTTAACTGTAGGTTTTGTTTGAAAGTCTAAAAACGGTAGCTTTAATATAAAATACTTCTATTCAACTTTGACGACACACTGAAAATGCGACGTAGAGAAATAAAAACTGTTTAAAATTTTGGATCCCGTGAATACAGGGACACCTTTCTAAAAAAAAAAAAGTCAAACACGGTTAACTGTTTTAGACATTGCTAGAATTGTTGACAAAATATTTTTTAAAATTATAATTTGATAAAAAAAAACGTTTACCGTTAGTTATAAATTCCATCCTATTTAATATTATATATTAATACTTTAAGAGTGGTAATATAGATTCCTAAAAAACTAAAGATTTTTCAACTAGAAAACGCATATCTTCCTGTGTAGTGTGTTCCGTACTGAATTGAAATAATCTAACTTTCGATAAACTCGACTACTCGATATATTCTACTACATTCACAACACATATCAAACTTCGATACCGAAACATAACTAGAATCGATGCTCCAGAACTACGACACCAACTCGCTTAACTTCACCAAGCTCTACAAACGGTACTCCCAATCAACAACGATTTCACTGGACCTACTACTACAATTTGGACAGTCAATATAATTCGATATCAGCAAGAATCAATACTCCCGAACTCCAGAACTACGATACTTGATCACCTGCATTCTTATTTCTCTATTACCAATCAGATTGGACTAGGCCAGGGGTCGGCAACCTGCGGCTCGCGAGCCGCATGCGGCTCTTTTGATATCAAGATGCGGCTCTCCAGCTCCTTGAACAAATACTAATAATCTTAATAAAAAAATAAAATATTTGAAATAAAAAAAATGTTAGTGGCTCTTTAAAACCAGGGAAATTTCGAAAATTGTAACTTTTGGCTCCTCCGCTTCAAAAGGTTGCCGACCCCTGGACTAGGCCTACAACTACAAAAACAGCCGAATAAAAATTATGAAACTTTAACACTTCGATACCTTATACCTACGAAACCATATCAGCAATAGTCTTCCGCCGTTACTCCCAAATCTAAACGATTTATCAAAACTTACCAAACAAGTGGCTATACTTTGAACACCCCGTCATTACAAAAACACCAGGACATATTTCTAATTCAAAGTCAGAGAAAACGAGACTTACAAGCCCTATTAAAATTAGATAACTGTTTGAAATGTTCGAAATTTAAATTACGAACTTATTTAATAGTTTTCTACATCAATTATGTGACACCAAATTAAAAAGGCAATGTGACTGGTAAAAAGCGCCCCGACTTTTTCCAAATTAAGTAGGTGGGGTTGCATTTTCACCATCGCGAATAAATATAGGCCTATATAGACCTAATTGGGGGGGGGGGGGGGGGGTGCAAAATTTAAAGTTCGTCTTGGGTGCCGAAATAGATCGCTACTCCTTTATAAAAGTTATTAATTATTAGGTACTTTTTGATAATAGTGATTAAACATTTTGCGCCCCCCCCCACCCTAAGGGATGGCTCCCTAGGCAATCACCTAGTTCGCCTCATAGGTAGCGCCGGCCCTGTCTACGCAACAGTATGTTTTAGTTACTGTAGAACAATCTCTGCTGCAATCGATTAGTTTTGTGTTTTTACAAAACCCCTAATCTATCAAGGTGCAAAAAAATATAATTTTTTTTGTCGGATTTTGTTCCCTCCCCTGCGTTATGCGCCGACCCAAAAAGGGCGCAAACGTGATAGGTAATAATTTTTAAAAACTCATTGCTGAATTGTATACAGTCGAAATATAGAATGTGGACTGTTACTTGGCATTACAGACTTATTTTAATTGTTTTCTACATCAATTATGTGACACCAAAATAAAAAAAGCAAAGTGAATGTTAAAAACAGAGTTTCTTCCAGGTATCTCTTCGCTCCCTCCCCCCCCCCCCCCCCCCCCCCGAACGAAACGAAATGGAATTCATCTAGGAAAAATATACTTTTAACAGTGTTCGCCTTATAGGTAGCGCCGGCCCTGGTAGTAATACAAGTGCCAAATATCTCGCATAAGTTATGGAAGCGTTTTTATAAATACGAGAAATGTTCATGTAACAAGCACACAAGCACTTCAGGTTTACATGTGTAGTCAACGTTTTAACAACCGCCCCCCCCCCCCTTTCTTCTCCCCCCCCCCCCCCCACCCTTCACCACTCTACCGTCGGTGAAATAAAATAACTTGAGTTGTTTGGCGTATCAAGGCCACCATCGGCCCAGCGACAACCCCGGGCAGCACAAATAAGGGAGATAACCTCTCGTACAATCTCGTCAATGGTTATCTCCCTCGTGCTGCAAGTGGTGCTACTCCGGTTTCACGGTCCTGTGCACATGTCCAGTGGTCAGGGTCATTCAGTCGGCTGGCCATGAAATCACCCATGCGTTAGGCCGGTCTGAAGATCGCTAAAAGCGTTGTGGGGTGTGCCGCGGCAGAAATGAGTCAATATTTTGGTCAGTGATGGGGGACGCTCTGTTAACCAACGCTTGGCCGTGTTAAGTTAAAAAATCTGGCAACTTGACCGGTGTTGACCAAGTCAGAGGGCAGATGCTTCAGCCTTGGTTGAGTCAAGAAGGGGACGTAATTTGCCAGGCGAACGCTCTGGAGTACTGTCCCCTGTTTTTTAAAAAGCAGGAGTCGTAGAGAAGGGACATAACTCATTGTCTCGACTCAAGAGTCACGCCCCATTGAGATGTGCACATCATTACACTAGCTTGTAGCTTGGAGATTGACAGGCGCATCATTGTAACATCCGCTCCTTGTAGCTAGGACCACAACATCACAACATCAGGTCATTGAACTCGTTAGTTGTCTGACCACAACATCACAACATCAGTTGGTTGACTAACCACAACATCACAACATCAGATCATTGAACTCGTTAGTTGTCTGACCACAACATCACAACATCAGATCATTGGACTCGTTGGTTGACTGACCACAACATCACAACATCAGATTATTGAACTAGTTGCTTGACTGACCACAACATCACAACATCAGATCATTAGACTCGTTGGTTGACTGACCACAACATCACAACATCAGATTATTGAACTAGTTGCTTGACTGACCACAACATCACAACATCAGATCATTGGACTCGTTGGTTGACTGACCACAACATCACAACATCAATCATCTGTAACTAGGAAATCCACATCTACATCAAAACATCTGTTCGCGTTAACTAGGACCACACAAGTTTTGAGTATACCTTTACACAAGAAAAATAGTACTTCGTCACAATACCAATTTAGCTATACGCCTAAATTTAAAAAAGAAAACAATAATTTGACTGACCATGACTTTAGTAGTGTCTAGATTGAAAAATATTCGCTGGACTGCTTGTGCTTCGGACAGTTGGGGTGGAGGGGGAGGGGGGGATACTATTTGTTTTAAAAAGAAACATTTATTTTGTCCTTAAATAATTGAATATTTCAGCTAGATCACTAACCCAATAGGAAACTCTTTGATCACGCACTGTATAATGAAATGTTAAGCAATAGACGGAGGGGGTGTCTAAAAAGGCGTATGACTGACTACGTGACAAGCTATAAACGACACATCAGAGACATTTTATAGCAAGGTGTCATGTCTTGTGGCGTTGTCAAACGTAGCTACGTCAAGTAAAACCAGTACGAACATTTTATAATAACAAGATTTTATATGAACTAAAAATAATAAAAGCCGCTAAAATGCGGTGCAGATTTAATAAACGAATAACGTTTTTTAATTCTATATGTTAAGAAAGTTTGTTTCCTCGTCTATATAGAGTGGATTTAAAATCTTTTATTATTATTTTTTGTCAACTTTTAAAAATAAGAATTTTTTTTTTCCAACTTCGTTTTTTTCTTAATAAAATCCATACCCCTCATGACTAAAAATATTTTATTTAAAACCCGATCAGTAGTCCTAGCCAGCATTAAAGCGGCAATTCTTCGTTCCAAATTTAACTAACGGTCGTCTCTCATGCGAGAAAACATCAAGGAACAGTAGCTTAACTCGGTCACCTGGTTACTGGTATAATCGCTGGAGTGATCTCCCTTCCTTTGTTACAGAATATATTAATTTAATGGCGATTTTAAAATCTAATCACATTTTTAAAAAATAATCGCTTCTGGATTGTTTGAAGCAAAATCGCTGCATAGAAATGGGTCAACACGGAGATGCAAATAGCTTGTAGCCAGTGAGCAAAATAACTAGAAGGAACTACATTTTGTAAGACTGAACATTGTAATGTAAACTATCACTGGTAATATAAAGATTAATTGGTTATAAAAATTAAAAAATTCTATATAAAATGGAAAACTAAACATTAAATGGTAAAATAAGTAATTATAAAACAGTTTTTAAAACGGCAAAAACTAAACTTATAGAATAGTAACATACATAAGAACAAGGAATAATGAACATTAAAAAAAATGCAAGTGCTGTGTTTGGTACATTGGACTTAACTTCCACATCGGCAGAATCTTGTTATAATTATGTCAAAGATTTGGTTTAAATAGCCATTAGAGAAATAATGAAGGAGGTTGTTTTCTTCCAGCTGATTTGTCAGGTTTAGACCATGACTAAGATAGCGGTAGATTGCAGTAGAGAAACCAATGACTATTTAGAGATGTTTGATCCAGGAGTAAAACATGAAACTTAGTGATGAGTCTCCAGCAATACATTTTAAATTATTTTTAGTTTTGGTAATGTGTAAATTCGTTAAACTATATTTTTCAATTTGAAATACATGTATTTAATACCTAAATAGTATACAAAACAAACATGTATTAAAGTTAAGTCTAAATATTAGTATGTATTGCATACAAACATTATTTATATGCACAAAACTATACAATATTATCTTATTACAACCGAATACTCAAAACTTAAACTACTGTAAATGTAGATGAAAGATTCCGTCTTTTAATCAAGTTGTATTCTCCAGGAAGTATCTATTTAACTCAGCTCTAATGGTTACCTGACTGCTAACCTAGAGAATCGAGTTCACTGACTAGAGCTCCCTAGAAGTATCGGAGTCCACTCAGCTATAATGGGTACCTGACTCAGGTCACTGTAAGTAAAGGCATCTAGGATGTAACTGATTACACGATGTAATAGAAACAGGTTAAAACTACTTCATCTGCCTTAATGAGCGTCAAGCAAAAAAAAATGTAACTTTATTTGTTTTATTGGGTGCTTGTTTAGGTCGTTTGGAGTAAAATGTCAGCTAGGCATTGTACTCTATTCATGACACTTTGGTAAACCATAAAAAACTACTATGTTAATTAAACACTCTCATGTTAGCCACAAGACCCAGGAAATGCCACAAGATTTTCTACGCGCGTCTCGAAGCTTAAGGCTAGTTCATCCTGTTTTTCTACATTAAGAGTTCTAATAATTTTATTATCTCGAGATCCGATTGTGTTATTAGTAGTGGGGGTTCATCTTTTTTATTTTGTTCATCCCTCGTCTAGCCCACACCCCCAGATCCGCTGTACACCCTCACATCTTTCATTAACCAACTCATCGGTTGCCTCGTGTCCCGTATTTTTGACAAGTTTGTACCGCAAGCCGGCTTTGATTGAAGATAATCCGACAAACTGCAGCCGTGTTGGTGAACGAGTTTTGCCTTTTGAACTTTCGCCTTTATCAGCCTCCACTGGGACCCCCCAAGACCCCCCTTTAGAACAGCATGGCGGAGGGGGTTGTTTCAGCTTGATATGCGGGTAAAGTTCGGTAATCGAGTTCGTACCGTTTGATTGTGTTTAAATATCTTGAGGCGGCAGCGACTGGTCTACATGCCGGAATGACGGGGGGAACTCAAGCGATGGCGGTAGGGAGAAAAAAAAAGACAGTGAAAGCCATAGGAACGGCCGGTGGTGGGGAGTGAAGCTACTCACGCGCACGCACGGCCGGTGCTCATCTTTGACTCGCTGACAGTTGGCCCTCAATCCAAACACCATTACGACAGCGCGTGTCGGCTCCTGTTTCAGCGCTGGCTCCCCGTGTCAAGGCGGTTTGTCATGCGCCATTTCCGCGCCATTTTGTTTTCCTCATCTCATTTGTCTCGGCTATTTTCATCAGCGGCTGAACATCAGAGTGTCACAAAATTACAAAAATAAAAAACTTTCCTTATTAACTATATTAGATTTGACATTTATACTAGTAAAGAATGCAGAAACATAATTGTAAGAGTAGTTTCCTGTTAAAATAATCATATTTAAAGGTATACATAATTTCTTTTCAAGTCACTATCGGAAAATCTGTTTTTAATTCCTACCCTAAAAAAACTCATTATTGCAATTTATTATTTCGTTTTCATGTAAAGACACACACATACGCACACAACACACACACACACACACACACACACACACACACACACACACATATATATATATATATATATATATATATATATATATATATATATATATATATATATATATATATATATATATATATATATATATATATATATATATATATATAATATGTGTGTGTGTGTTTGTGTATGTGTGTAAATGATGAAACTACTTTCGATAATCTTTTTCCACTTAATGAGAGATATGAAAAGCTCAGTGGCCTACTGCCTGTAGCTGTAACAACACTTGTAGACAATTATCTACCCGCCTGATTGACCGTAGCAAAGTCCAGCTATCTCGGACCATGTTTGCAGGAAGCGGACGCCCAGCATGGGCCGGAGCACCCCCCGGGGAGTGACAAGCAGTTGTGTGGAACTCCAGAGGAAATGAAGCGAGCGACGGGCAGAGACTGCTAGGGGTTTTCTTGTTGTGTTTGATTAAGTTGTTACGGCATGAAACAATTGGGACCATCCAGGGATTCTCACAATATTAGGGCCGGGACTCCATCAAAGGTTCATCATTACTTGACAGCACAAGTATGGTCGACCGTCTGAATCACAAGTAGATTTTTAGTTTAATCTGAGACGGGTTATAGATCGGATTGTAGAATGCAACGAAGCCATTCATAAGTGACATCTACATGTTTTATTAATAGATTCTAGTTAAGGACTAAGATAATATGCAATTGATAACACAAATTTAACTTTGTCTATAATTAATTAAAAATAATAGATGTGCAAAGATTAAGACCGCTAATTAGATTAAGTAAGTAATTGATACTATAATAATGTATTGATGTTAGTGTGAAGAAAATACGATCTTTCGACGATGAAGAGTTCACGACTACATAGTGGGTCTGAACGTTTGTCCAGTCATAAATATATACTTTGTTTATAACCCTTAAAATAAAAATTTTACCAAAATGACTATAACACCGCTAAGACAATTCAATTTTGGTAGTAGGCCTGAATATTTTTTAAAAGATTTGTGCTTCTGTATAACATATTGCACCCAAATAATCTGTCTTATGCTAATTATTCCACGCTCTTTTGATGTGAATAATGGAAAGCTCGTTTCTAAAAGTATCCTACATGTAAAGAAAGCTGCGAGTTACTTAAAATTAAAACCACATAAAACTATTACTATTAGCTCTTTTGGTGTTTTTACGAGCTAAAGTTAGTGGTGGATTGTGAAAACAATCCAGCCTTAAAATTAAAACCACATAAGGCTATTAGCTGTTCTGGTTTTACAAGCCTAAGTTGTTAGTGGATTGTGAAAACAATCCAGCCATAAAATTAAAACCACATAAACCTATTAGCTGTTTTGGTTTTACAAGCCTAAGTTGTTAGTGGATTGTAAAAACAGTCGGGCCTCGTCTTAGTTCATGTTTAACCTTTAATCGGTTCATCTCTACGAGCTGCTATTATCCTAATCTCTCCACAAGATGTTAATCTCGCCTCACGGCGCAATTAGAACGAAATGAAATTTGAGACGCGGTACTAATTTTTCGCTTGGTTTCCGATTGGCTGTTAAACCTCACATGACCAGCTCCTATTTTTTTATCTTCTGTTGGCCGTTAAAACTGATCATCCGCCATTGTAGCCCCTTCTCGCTGCCGTCTGCGCGTTCGGTTGTAATCCATTACACCACGCATGCGCCCACGGCGTTTCCGGTGTCATCTGAGGTCGGTTAGAAATGGCGATTTCCACCGCTAATTAAGCCGTTAAATGAGATAAAAGACATGCACCGTGTCTTCAGGCTACCAGAGTTTGGAATCCGTCGACGGTCGACTTTCTCTGGTCGTAGTCGAAAGTTTGACCGAAAATGGGCGAGAAATGGGAGATGGGTGTGATAATGGGCGCAGAGTCACGTGTGACTCGCTCGTCTCCCTTTTGCCTGGTGGGGACGAGGTGTTTGTGTGTGGGGAGTTGTCTGCACAAAATGAGCCGTTAAAATCTTTCCTCCCTCCAAATAAGGTTTCATTTTACATTATTTGCGATGCATGACTAAAAAATAGGATTTTTTTTTTTCAATTTTTTTTTTTTTAGAATTTTTACCCAATGGCTATTTTTCGGTAATTTTGAATAAATATAGAAACATATTTTTTAATGAAAATTCACATTTAAGAATAAAATTTTAACAAGATTGTATGGAAAAATATTGAACTTGTCTAAATCAAAGCCAGCTGGGGACTATAAAATCGCTTCCCTTATTTAATTGCCGAAAAAACTCAGATATTTTACTACGACTCTATAACTTACACTGTAATTGGCGATATTTGAAAAATAACAACTCAACACCAAATCATAAGCTCACGTATGAAGCGTATAAAAAGGTCACAGAAAACGGTTCAGGAAATGAAAATTGGAGGACAGACGTTACAAGTTAACAGCAATTATTTGACACTCATTTCTATGATGGCATGACAACAGTATAAAGCCAACGGAAAATCGCTCATTTATTATAACAAAATGCGAATGTAGAAAAACTGACCATAGTTCTTGAAAACCCATGGACGATTTTTGGTCAAACTATAAATTTTACAAAAATGTAAATTTCTTTAGGTGTGAAGCTAAAAGTAGGCAACAGCCAGTCCCATATCATAATCTACACCGGTACGCAGTAATTTTGTAAGTACGCTAATTATATTGAATTTATATATTTACTTGGTGCATGTTTTCAATGTATTCATAAACAACAAGCATGTGTCACGATCCATTCATATTCTGAGGTTACTGAAACAGATGAACTCTACTTCTTCTGCCTAGGGCACGAACGAGAAAAGATGGTGATATAACACAGTATGAACCTCTCGGCCCCTTTAACATATCATTTCATTTTTGTACACGTTATATATAGTACATTGACTTCAATATGAGTATGTAAGACCATAATAAGCATCAACAACTACTGTCACTATTATCAAGAATTATGGCTAAATTTGAAATCAGTAATCAGCTAAGTAATGTGATTGCCTCCCTTGAAAAGTTTTTACTATTTATTTTTTATTACCTCCCCTTGTGAAAGTACGTATTTTAAAGTAAAACGATTACATGGTTTTTGTAGCCAATGATGTTGATGCTGACACTATCACCACAACACTATCACCGTTAATCTAAAATAACCTGAATTTGGACAGAAAGTTTGGTTTTTCTCAAGCAGCTTCTTTCCTAAGTTTTATTATTTTACGTATAATATATATATATATATATATATATATATATATATATATATATATATATATATATATATATATATATATATATATATATAATTAGTTACTTATTTAATAAAAGATAAATACATGTTAAAATTAGCCGTTTTTCAGGAACAGTTAACAGTTAAGCAATCGTTAAACAAAATAGTTTAAATAAAATGTCCTATTTTGTTCCGTTTGTCATTTATTAAAGTATTAAGTATTGATTGTGTAAATAGACGAATAAACTAAAATGCTTATTTGTAACGTAACGTTGAAACATTTTGAAGAAACACACAATTGTATTTGAGATGGCGTTTTCAGAAACCACATTTGTTTTCATGTCAGCTTACTGTGCTTCCTTTAGGAAAGTCAAGCAAACACACACATCAAACACCCCCACACACATTAACCGACATCTATTTTCGTGCTGGAAAAAGGAAGCAAAAACATAATTAATGATATTTTATCCCACTAATTACATAAAAGGCAAATTAAGAAAATGAAATATGCAAGGCCATACAAAAATTTGTCCTTAAAATTAAAAGTTAAAAATAGCAAGGTTAAAAAATGCATTATGATACTTATTTTGCAATACGGGTTTGTTAATTACTTTACTAATCGTATAATATAGTCTGGAATCTGTGGTATCTAATCTGCTTATTTATTTATTTATTTTTTAAATCTTAAGATTTCAAACTAAAAACTAAACGGCATAAAAATGCGAAATGGTCAGAGCAAGGGAAAGAACTGCTGAATTTAAAACAAAATCTTTTTTTCTTTGAGTAGTATACCCTGGGGTTCTAAATTATTTTAAAAAATAAATCGTTTCTAATTTTAAAAATCGCAAGTAGAGTTCTTATATTAATGAATCAGTGGAAATGTGTTTTGACTTTAGTTTAGTACTTTAACAGCAATATATTTATTAACATGAGATTTACATTAACATTAACTTGACCTACATTTTATAAATGTGATCGACCAATGTGATAAAATTATGAACAACGATTTTTATTACAAAATTTTAGTTAGGGGGTCGTCCAAAAACGACGTCAAACTAGTCGATGGGGAGGGGGGGGGGGGGAGGGGGAAAGGGGTTCGTAACTTTGTGACGGTGGGGGGGGGGGGGGAGTTCAGATGGTGTGACGTCACACTTTTGCGTTGAAAAAAAGCAATGTTAGAAAATGAATTTTAGCCGTTATTTCGCGTTTTAGGAAACTGTTTTTAATAAATTGTAATAGAAATTGATTAAAATACTCTATGTTGACAGAGTTCAGTCAAGATTTTGGATAAATATTGATGTTTTAAGAAACATTCAGCTGCAATCTTAAGGCGGGGGTTGTAGGCTGTGATATGACGTCATTTTAGGGGGCGGGGTGTCTGACAATGTATGTTGGAGGACAGGGGGGGGGGGGGGAGGTAACAATCGTCAAAAATCGGGACGTCATTTGACCCCTTAATAGGACATAAATAAAATCAGTTAATATTTAAATCCTACGCTTTACCCCCATATTAAAACAACATTTAATTAACAAATGCAATAAACTTTCTCAGATCATTTCACCAAGTACACGTGAGACATTAGATAATTTTTTAGAAACCTGTTATATAAGCCCTGTATCGGGTTAGCCCGGCCTACATTAACCAGCAACCCGCCACTTGATACGACATTGATTGTTGCCCAGTCTGCGAGTCTGGCGCTAACAGAGGACATTCGCCCTGTCTGTCGGCTAATCTTTCCTAAGCCTCACAGCTATGCGATGCTAAATTTTTCATTCTAATATGTCTGGTGAGGTTAATACATAATTTTTTTTATTTTTTGAAAAACAAAGTTATATCATGTCTTTTTTATGATTGTCTGATCTTTGGTTTCCAACACGTTTTTGCACTAAAAAAAGAATTTTTTGAAGTTTTGAAAAATTAGTGCAGTGTGCAAAGGGTATGAAATACGTTTTGATTGATTTTTTATTTGCTTAACAACAACAGAAGTTTTCCTCTACTTTTTACAGTTTTTATATTCTAGGACAGTAAACTCTGGAGATCTTTGGTTGGCGGCCTATACACCTGCAGGGGTGACTGGCAATGATGATGAAGGCCTGTATTATAAGACACTTTGTGACAAGTAGATGTCTACTATAATAAGACACTTTGTGACAAGTAGATGTCTGCTATAATAAGACACTTTGTGACAACTGGAGGTCTGTATTATAAGACACGTTGTGACAACTGGAGGTCACTTTGTGACACGTGACGTCAAATATTCTCGATAAAAGTGCCTATTGATTTTGGTCACGTCATGTGTACTATTAGCCAACTGGCTCCATATTTTATTTTTTCTCTCAGCCTGCAACAACCCTGGTATCCCCACGATAATTAGCTTAGATAATTATCTCGTGACATTTGGATCTCTAGGTCTACCACTGTCCTTGGGTATATTGTTTACAATTAAGCTTATGCAATTCTATTTATAGAAAGGGGACCTACTGAATAGACTAGGTGTAGTAGTACAGAAACCTGGTCGGGGAGTGAGAGTGGGAATATTCTGCCATTAAATCTATAACTTAAACTATTATTATGGCTAGGCTATGGTCAGAAGTTATGTTAAATAATATTGCAATGGTCAAGATAAGAGATAGGCCCCGGATCATTGTAGGGTAAGGCATGAAAATATTTCAATACAATTTTCCAACATGATAGTCAAATATTTTACCAACAAGTTAGTGTAGGCATTAGATGGAGTTGTTCGAATGTAGCACAAAGTAGCAATGGGTGGAATTATTGTAAATTTTTTACTGGTTTCAATACTCAGCTAAAATTAATTACACGCAATTATCTTAATTAAGAAATTATGACCTAAAATACCAACTTAAAAGTTATATATTTTCACCTGAACAAAACTCTTTAAAAATGGTAAACACGTGGATCAGGTAGGTGTCGTGAGATACACAGGTGACGTCATACTATCATCGATCTGCCCTAATGCATATTAGGCTTGTTTATACAACAGTCAGGTATCGCCATAACACTGACAGACATATCGTGTATTCGACCGAGTCATAATGGACTCGATCCCTACACTAAACAACAATGCGTAATCGTTGTAACACTCACCAAAAATCATGTATTCGATTACGCCCTAATGCCATGAATATCGTATTCACCACAATATAATACACACAAATGGCTAATTGCGAGTCAACGATGCGTGATAATGGAAGCATAAAAACGTTTAACACGTAAATTTTATTTTGACATCAAAGCATATTCTAATACGCGCCACGAGCTTAATTATAACGCGCTTTATAATTACATTTCCCTCGTTAGCTTAATTACAAATGTTGCTTAACACTCGATGCACGTGGCAAATCATATCATACACAAACTCCATTCAGCAGTAACTTAATTACTATAAATCTCCATCTGTCTGTCCATCTCTACATCTGTCTATCTACAGCTATATTGAATTAGTTCGTAATGCGCCTCTTTTTGCTAACAATTCCATCCATAACTTAATAAATATATCTATCCATCTATCTATCTATGTATCTCTCTATCTATCTATCCACAAACAGATACTCTGATAGAGTTACTAATGCGCATCTTGCTGCTAACTCTCATAAACTCTGGCGTTCAATAAACTTGTTTATATTCTCTCCATCTCTCCGCACACTACGCGTTTAAAAAATATATGTTTAACGCAGTAGATTACTGACGTATATGAGTATCAAATTCCCGACTTACTGTTACTGATTGGTGGACTTTAAAAGTGTTACTATTAACTAGTATGGAGGTAGAGATGCTGACAATACGGATGCGTCTTTACGAAATAACAAGAGATGTAAGGACTCCAATTAGGATTTTTAAAATCATCATTATATATACCTCAATCCAGGGGGGTTATTGACCGGAAGCCAACGATATGCACATTCGCACTATCTACACACATCGTCACCATCATTCACTACACAGTAGCCCTACCACATCACGACCTAATAGCCACATCACACCACAACCACCACACCACCACCACCACCACTACCGCATCAACACCGCCACAACCACACCACCACTACCACCCACCACCACCACCACCACCACCACACCATCACCACACCACACCACACCACCACCACTACAACACCACCACCACACCACCACCACACCACCACACCACCACCACACCACCATCTCCGCAAACCACATTCTCCACCGCCCATATAGTTATCAAATTTATAAAAGATGTTCAAATACAGAAATGACCTTTAAAAATTGTAATGATCTGAAGCCAGAGATAATGTCATGATTAAAGTAAATATTTCAGATCAATACTTGTTGGAATTGATACAGAAAATGTTATAAGAAAAAAAAATCTTCATTCAGGTAACGATGACTTGGATCCATCTTAGAAAAGGATATATTGAAACGTTTCATTCCGCTCTAGTTCCCCTCCAACCAGGCTGACCAATGAATGGCTTTAAAAATGTAATTGTAGTAGATAAAGATTCACTGAACCATAGCCGCACGCGACGACAAAATCAATCACTTAAACCAGCAGAGGCAGGGATTTATAACCTCAGGCTTCGATTTTTGAATGGATACTCGTTGGATAGTTATGTCAGTGGAGCGGGGGAGGGTAGGGGGGATGAAAATATCTAGAAATGATTTGATGATTTTAAACACTTATTGAAAAAGACTTACTAAATGTCAAGAACGGGTTGTGGGACTTGCTTTAAGGAAATAGATTTTAAGTTAGCTCATGGAAATAGATTTTAAGTTAGATCATGGTAATAGATTTTAAGTGGGTTCATGGAAATAGATATAACGTAGGTTGAAGAAAATAGATATAACGTAGGTTGAAGAAAATATATTTTTACGTATATTCAATGAAATATATTTTTTGGATAGGGAGATGATAAACTTAGGGTACAATAACATATTAACTTAGAAACAAAGAGCCATTACATCTAACACAATTGTACAAAGAGCCATTACATCTAACACAATTGTACAAAGAGCCATTACATTTAACACAATTGTACAAAGGTCGGCGTGGTCGAGTCGGTAAAGCTCATGGTTGCTAAACCGAAAAGTCTCGAGTTCGAACCCTCGGGCAGATGAGGCTCGTAAGCTGGGGACAGCCACTCTTCTAGGAGAGACAACTCCAAAATTAAACAACTGCTGCCTTGTAGTTTGTTCTTGGTTGGACTAAGGCTATGGAAGCAAATCCAAAAAGAAAAGCAGGCTGAAATCGGAGTCAATGGCCTCAATGGCGCAAAACCAGTTGACACGTAACGCTTAATTGTGTTGGAGGCATGGTCGAGTCGGCAAAAAGCTCATGGTTGATAAATTCGAACAAAGTCTCGAGTTCAAACCCACTGGCAGATAAATCTCGATCCCCTTCAACATTAATAATTAAGAACGAAGAAGAAGACTTAGAAACCATGTTAACTTTGTATATTTACTTTAAATGAAGTCACAATATTCGTTAAACTATGCATTATGTTAACGTTGTACTTCTAAAGCCTACGAGATTTGTTTAAAATGTATTGTTTGATACATTTTGATACTTAACTAGTGCATAAATGTAAAATAGGTCGCATAGAAATAATACACAGCCTCGTTATGGTTGTGTTGGTCCTATATGCAGGAGAGAGACCTTTAACCATTTTCTGGATGAGAATCTAATACTTAAATGAAGGGAGATAACAAATAAAATAAAATGCATGTCATGTTTTCTACTCATATTACTGAAAGTGCAGGATGTAAAAACTGAATTCAACCAAAGAGCGTAATCTGGGATTTATCGACTGAACTCGCCTTAATGTGGAATTTTCCCGAGCAGTTTGTCCTAGTTCTGCGGCGTCCGATTGAAGGGGAAGTAACCTTGATAAAATGTTAACGTTTACAAAAAAATTCAAGTATTTTAAAAAGAAAGATAATCGGCTCATGAGTATTTTTAATAACTTTATAATGTTGCATAATAGAATAAAATAGGTTAAAATGAGGAAGAATAAAAGAGAAGAATACAATTATACCGTTAGAGTAATATTACAAGCAAATCTGCGCTATAAAAATGCATCAGTATGTCCGGGTTACAGTCGAGCTAAAAAGTGCCTCTGGTTACGAAAGACGAGTCGAGATGGGAAGTAATCCTGTTTGCGTAATTGTTTTCCAAAACAGTGGCGTATTGTTTACAAGAGGGTGCCTTGAATGCAGATAGTAAATGTAAGCGTTTTATCGAGAGCTACATGACTTAGCGGGCACACAGATTGCACCAGGTCAACGTGTGTGTTTGTCGTCAACTACATTCACTTGATCGAGATTTCAATAG